>NW_028301604.1:28484848-28787878 GCF_987345545.1 Pholcus phalangioides | reverse complement strand
TTTTCAGAGGATAAAAGAGTATCAAGCTGACCGAGTTTCCCACTTGGATTGAGTACCAAATCTTCAATCTCGGTTGCTCAGCGGAACGAAAAAACAATACGTCTGTTCAAGTCAAACGTCGTGGCTACTCGTACAGAGTAGATAATGGTGCCCATAGATAAAACCGGAATAGCGGCCTAAAAATATGTGCCGTGGAGCTGGCGACGCAGTCTCAATTCAGGTCAGGTCAGGCGATCGGTGGTGTTGATTTTTACTGTCGTTTACTAATTTTTATTTTTGAAGGCTCGGATGTACGTGCCTTCGTAAAAGTCTAAATCGGCCGTGGATTTCACTTTGTGAAAAACTCTCGCTTCCTGAAATTTGAATCTATGGCTTCTTGCCAGCAGTGTGTGAGCGGTCAACTTTTCACATTCTTGATTTTTAACACAGTGAGCATGTTCATTTAATCTAGTTTTTATGGGTCTCCGTGTTTGTCCTATGTAGCCAAGCGGACAATCACCACATGGAATATAATAAATGCCCCATTGTTTATTCTGTGGTAAAGCATCTTTAGGGGGTTTGAAACAAAAGTTTTTAATAGGCACATCTATGGCTGTAAGGTTAAACTTTTTGCGAATCGGTTTGATCTTAAGTGCAGGGCCGTATTTATGTTTTTTCCGCCTGTGGGCTGTACAAATTCTGTCGCCCCCTCTTATTGCAGTCTAACTTTTTTACCCCTCTTCCACCCCTCCCATGTCATTACTAATAAATCATGCACAAACAAAAGACAAAAAAGTGGTACTTAAATTTTACTTTTCTGTCCTGTATTCGTATTTTATTCCGATCCATAATGATTGCCATATAACGGGGGGAGGGGAGATGCTCAACCTCCGGCCCGCAGGTATCTACACATCGATGAAAAACACTGATAAATTTAATTCGAATGTATGGTGCATACTTTCTGCGTACTTGGTCTAGCAACAAAATCAGTAATGCATTACATAATGTCTATACATATTATCTTTAACCGCACGTCCTCAAGTGTATTTTGAAATAATGAAATACTTATTGGAAATTTTTTCATGGACCGATTAAAATTCTAGACGGGGCCCGCCAGTGGCTTGTGCGCTCACGTGATTTAAATGCTTGCATTACTTGAATATACAGTGTCCCACAATCGCCTGACGGTTTTGAAAATGGGAATAGCAAGAAAACGGGGACAGATATTTGAGTCATTCTTGCGGAATGTAAATGTGCGAAGTCAGGAATTTCAGCTACGTCATTCATGTTTCAAGGGATTGTATAGTTATTAAAAAAAAATTTACTTTTTATATCTGTACTTTTTAATCTTTATTACTTTATATATTTACTTATACAACCTGCGCCAAAAAACCGAATTAAAAAGTTGTTGCCCTGTCTCTTCTGATGCCAACGAAGAAATTTCACGTTTCTAAGTGCAATATTCGCAGAGATATCTGAATTCCAAAATCGGAGAAAAGTTGGAAAAGAAGCGTTTTCCGTTAGTTTTTGCTGCTTTTTTTCCCAACTTTCCTCCGATTTTCGAATTCAAATATCTCAGTAAATACTTAGAAACAAGGAAATTCTTATTAATTAAATTGCTTTTGGTTCTTTTCCCTATGCTACTTTTATATTGAAAGTGACATAATAAAAAAATATAATAATACATACAACGATAATGTAAAACATTCTTTGAAAAGTTAATTTAGTATGTAAAAGGTTAGAATAATACATATTTTTTATAGTTTCTCCTGTTATACCGAAATCAATTTTTGTGAAAATTTTTTACATGGTACTCAAAAATGAGCCACGTTTAAAATCAGTGACAAAAAATGCATAATGAAACTTCATGGTTTCCAAAACTTCGAATGTTCATAAGTTTCCACACAATTTTCCAAAATTTCAATTCTACAGGTCGGAATAATCAAATTTATTGTATTAAACTGATTCTAAATACGAATTTATATGGGATTTACTGAGTGGTAATTAATTTTTTTTATTAGAATTAAAAACGAAATGAGCAATAATTAATATCTATTTTATTGTGGTCTTTTGTTTCTATATTTCATTGCGTATATTTTTTTATTGCGGACCATGTAGTTTAATACAGTACCGCATTTCTTGAATAATCGCCACATTAAACGTATGTGTCACTGTATCGGAAAAAACCATCAATATAATGACATTTTGTTTATGCACTTAACATAAGGCCCCGCATCCACCGCACATTTCTGATATAAAATTTGTAAAATAGTTATTTTTAATTTCGGAAATATTTGCTAAATGCTCAGTAATGACTGTCAAATGCTTGTCAGTTTTAAAAATGCTGCTCGGTTGATTGACAGTTGAATATCATGTGATTCAATAGGCCAATCTCTTGAAAATTGTGCTTTTCGAAACGAAAATGAACATAGGCGTGGCATATCTCTCAGTGTAAGCACCACCAGTCTCTAAAGTCACGTTTTTCAAAACGTACACAACGCGATGCTCGTTCCATGAAATAAGGGGATTAATATAACATAACAATTAAAATACTGTGTAAAAGGCACTATGTCCATTTTCGTCAATATTGAGATAACACCATTAATTTGCTGTATTGTCGTTACACTATACACAGGTATAAAACATCAAGTCCTATTTCAATAAATAACAACAGATATTCTCACTTTAAAAACACTTTAAACGGCTTTCTTGCAAAATTTCCCTTTTGGCACATGGTGCCAATTATCTCCGATCTACAGAAATAGTTCAATCTGCAAATGTAAAATGTAAACTGTTCACTTGTCAAGTTTGTTACGCAACAATTTGTTAATATAAAGATTGTAGAGAAAACACGATTTGATTATTGTCCCCGTATTAAGACCAGGATGTGAGTCAACTTCATGTAGTTTTGCAACCAAAATGAAACTAAAATACAATAAATATTCCTTTTTTACTTTAATTTCTTAAGTGAGCACTATCTCAAACTTTTTTCAATTTATCGATGTATCTTATAAAAAGATATGAGTCTAACGCCTTAATTGAATACAAGTATTGCAGAGGATTCCAATTTACCTAAGATTGAATTGTGGCAATTGTTCATAAATTATCATTAAAGAAAACTCTCACAAAATACAACCTGAACTTATCAGAAATGAGTAGCTATATTTGGGTACTTTGTTTTCGTCAGGAAAGTGTAAAATGAAGAGGAGCTTTTTCCCGTTTTGTTGGTAATCCTGCGTTTATAACCGAATGCAGTGTTTTGTAATACTGTATACAATTCATAAAAATGTGGCCAATTCTGCCAAGCTCCACATTTGTCCCCCCCCCTTTTTTCAGGAAAACGTACACGGAGAGCTGACCGTCTACCATGACCAGTCCGTCTACCATTCTGTACCAAGATTTCTTTATATTCCAATTAGTGACTCCAACGGATGTTGTTCTGGATTGACCAGCTTCATCCCATTTCAGTTCTCAAACAAGTTTAAAAAAATCATATTGTAATCGAATTCATCCATTCGATTATAGCCGCAGTCAGTTCTCGGCCTTATTAGGCTAACTACTCACTGTTTCTATCCCCCCAGATGGTCAACCATAGCCAGGGCCGCAACTAGATGCTTGGTCCCCCGAGGCAAGCGCGCATTTTGACGCCCCATTGTAATATTGAAGTTTGAGAATGAAATTTGCGCCCCCTTGGTTCTAGCGCCTGAGACATGAGACTCGCCTGCTCCCCTAGTTGCGGCCCTGACCATAGCCACTCTCAAACGACTCTCACCAAAGCCCCGACCGGCTCCAATAAAAGCATATTTGTTGCAGAAGATTCTTTCTCTTATGGCGGGTGTCGTTAAAAAATCAGTAGATATTCTGTCTTTTTATTTTCAAAGAGAGCCGAAATTGAGCTATTGAAATATTCTTTGTGGTCAGCTGGGAAGGGTGCAGCAACCTCCAGTCACGTAAAGAACATCCTTTCTTTTGTTTCTTCCTGACCATTGTACCAACAACCTCCATAGATAGCCCTCTAAAGAAGATAACCCCCCCCCCTTCTTTAGGGGATGTGGACTGAACTTTTGTCTTTTTTCCAACACCTTCAGTAATCTGAAATTAGTGCTGGACGCCTACTCCCTCCCACCTCTACTTTTGACAATACTATTTGGGAAGGCGGCACACTGTAAATAGGAAGGTTAGACAATCATATATTTTTTACTTCAATGGCGGTATGTGTGGAAAAAGCACAAAAAAATAAACAAGAATAAAAAAAATATGGTTTAATAATTATGTTATTTTTACGATAGAAATGACACGGAATTTCCACACGTTTACGAAACATGCCCGTCCTGGGCATGATTACCACCCCCCTTCCCTGTAAATATATTACTGCTTAAGTGAGACTATTGGATCGTATCGTATTCATAACTACACCTTAATTGAGTGGCTTCTCAGTAATATTTTCCAAAGTGGTTTCTCTTGCTGGTTTCACAAATTTTCTACTCATTTCGTCAACAATCTTGGTGTTGAACACCCTGTCTTTAGCAATTGCTCTGATGGTTTCAAGTTCACGGTCTAATGTGTTTCGATCTGAGCAGATGTTAAATGCTCTCGCAACATGAGTACGAAACACTGAGAGTTTCTGTTGCATAGGATGGCAAGATCAAAAATGAGGTGGTAGTGAGACCGAGAAAGGCTTACACGATAGACAGAGGTTTGGAAATTTGATTTTTTAGTTACTAGTACGTTCAAAAAAGGCAGTTCACTATTTGTTTCAAATTCAGCTATGAATTGAACATGAGGTTCTATATCATTCATAATGAGTAGCAATTGCTCAAAGTCATCTTTGGAACCGTCCCAAATCACAAAAGTATCATCCACATATCTCCTATAAAATGAAAAGGGCACGACGTTCAATAGCTTCCGTTCAAACTCATCCATATATATATATCACACAAAAAGAGATGGGATTTCCCATTGCTAGGCCATCTGTCTGGGTGTAAAACCTATCATCAAAACTGAAAGCTGTTTGTGAGACACATGTGAATGTGAGATTGCATATATCCTCAACTTCTCTCAAGCTGTGAGAAATTATGTTTTAAGACGTCGTTCATCGAATATTACCAGTTATGGGAATGTTAGTGAACATTGAGATTACGTCAAAAGATACCATGTTAAGCTGTTTGGGTTCAACTGTACGTGCGTATGATATGAGCGAAGCTTGACGAATTTCTAACTGTGATATTATTTGATTTAGTGAGTGGCGAGAGAATGGGAACAAGGAATTTAGCGAGGTTATATGAAGCTGTACCTATGTTTGAGACTACGGGACGGAGAGATAATGTGGGTTTGCCACAGAATAAACAATGGGGCATTTCTTATATTCCATGTGGTGATTGCCCGCTTGGCTACATAGGATAAACACGGAGACTCATAAAAACTAGATTAAATGAACATGCTCGCTGTGTTAAAAATCAAGAATGTGAAAAGTTGACCATCGCCGCTCACTGCTGGCAAGAGGGCAATAGATTCAAATTTCAGGAAGCAAGACTTTTTCAGAAAGTGAAATCCACGGCTGATTTAGACTTCTAAGAAGGCACATACATTCGGGCCTTCAAAAATAAATTAGTAAACGACAGTAAATCAACACCACCGATCGCATCGCCATGGCTTAAAATTATTACGACCGGGTATTTAAAGAAAATTCGAATAGACACAATCGGATTTGGGGATGCCAAATGCGCCAAATAAAATAAGAGATTCTTGTTGAATTATACCTTCTAATACATTTCTGTTTTATGGCACATTTTTTTTCTCCAGAAAAATTTCCTTTTCGCTCTCGTGAGATGGAATTTGTTGAGGCGCGCTATATAAAATATTACAATTTCGTTAAATTAAAATTTCACAGAATTTTCGGCATTTTTTCCCGGAAACGTTTCCCTTTGGCTCTCGTGAAAAGGGATCTGTTGAAGGGCGGTATGAAATATTACAATTTCATCAAATAAAAATTCCACAGAATTTGCGCCAATTTTTCCGGAAACGTTTCTCTTTGGCTCTCGTGAAAAGGAACCTGTTGAGAGGCGGTATAAAATAGTACAATTTCGTCAAATTCAATTTTCACAGAATTTTCGGCATTTTTCCTGGAAACGTTTCTCTTCGGCCGTCGTGAAAAAGGATATGTTGAGGGCGGTATAAAATATTAAAATTTCGTCAAATTAAAATTCCACAGAATTTTCTTTTTTTATTTCCAAAACCGTTTCCCTTTGGCTCTTGTGAAAAAGGATGTGTTGAATGGCGGTGTAACATATTACAATTTCGTCAAATTAAATTTTCACAGAATTTTCGGCATTTCTTTCCCGGAAACGTTTCCCTTCGGCTCTCGTGAAAAGGAACCTGTTGAGGGGCGGTATAAAATATTAGAATTTCGTCAACTTAAATTTTCACAGAATTTTCGGCATTTTTTTCCCTGTAACGTTTCCCTTTATGTCTCGTGAAAAGGGACCTGTTGAGGGGTGATATAAAATATTTCGTCAAATTAAAATTCCACAGAATTTTCGTTGTTTATTTCCGGAAACTTTTCGCTTCGGCTCTCGTGAAAAGGGATCTGTTGAGGGGCGGAATAAAATGTTACAATTTCGTCAAATTAAAATTCTATTCTAAATAAATTCTATTCTAAATTTTCGGCATTTTTTCCCGTAAACGTTTCCCTTTGACTGTCGTGAAAAAGGATGTGTTGAGGGGCGGCATAAAATATTACAATTTCGTCAAATTAAAATCCTATTCTAAATAAATTCTATTCTAAATTTTCGGCATTTTTTCCCGGAAACGTATAAAATATTACGTTTTCGTCAAATTAAAAATCTGCAGAATTTTCAGCATTTTTTTCCGGAAACGTTTCCCATTGGCTGTCATGAAAAAGGATGTGTTGAGGGGCGGCATAAAATATTACAATTTCGTCAAATTAAAATTCTACTCTAAATAAATTCTATTCTAAATTTTCGGCATTTTTTCCCGTAAACGTATAAAATATTACGTTTTCGTGAAATTAAAAATCTGCAGAATTTTCAGCATTTTTTTCCGGAAACGTTTCCCTTTGGCTTCGTGAAAAGGTATCTGTTGAAGCCCGGTATAAAATATTACAATTTCGTCAAATTAAAATTCCACGGAACATTCGGCATTTTTTCCCGGAAACGTTTCCCTTTGTGTCTCGTGAAAAATGACCTGTTGAGGGGCGGTATAAAATATTACAATTTCGTGAAATTAAAA
Organism: Pholcus phalangioides; assembly: GCF_987345545.1. Taxonomy (NCBI): domain Eukaryota; kingdom Metazoa; phylum Arthropoda; class Arachnida; order Araneae; family Pholcidae; genus Pholcus; species Pholcus phalangioides. The sequence continues at coordinate 28,780,651 of NW_028301604.1, read as the reverse complement.
TTCCACAGAATTTTTGTTATTTATTTCCGGAAACGTTTCCCTTTGGCTGTCGTGAAAAAAGATGTGTTGAGGGGCGGCATAAAATATTACAATTTCGTCAAATTAAAATTCTATTCTAAATAAATTCTATTCTAAATTTTCGGCATTTTTTCCCGGAAACGTTTCCCTTTGGCTGTCGTGAAAAAGGATGTGTTGAGGGGCGGCATAAAATATTACAATTTCGTCAAATTAAAATTCTGCAGAATTTTCAGCATTTTTTTCCGGAAACGTTTCCCTTTCGCTTCGTGAAAAGGTATCTGTTGAAGCCCGGTATAAAATATTACAATTTCGTCAAATTGAAATTCTACGGAACATTCGGCATTTTTTCCCGGAAACGTTTCCCTTTGTGTCTCGTGAAAAATGACCTGTTGAGGGGCGCAATAAAATATTACAATTTCGTCAAATTAAAATTCTATAGAATTATCGTTATTATTTCCAGAAACGTTTCCCTTTGGCTGTCGTGGAAAAGGATGTGTTGAGGGGCGGTATAAAATATTACAATTTCGTGAAATAAAAATTCCGCAGAATTTTCAGCATTTTTTCCGGAAACGTTTCCCTTTGGCTCTCGTGAAAAGGAACCTGTTGAGGGGCGGTATAAAGTATTACAATTTCGTCAAATTAAATTTTCACAGAAGTTTCGGCATTTTTTTACCGGAAACGTTTCCCTTTGGCTTTCGTGAAAAGGGATCTGTTGAAGCTCGGTATAAAATATTAGAATTTCGTCAAATGAAAATTCCACAGAATGTTATGCAATTTTTCTCTGTAACGTTTCCCGTTGGGTCTCGTGAAAAGGACATGTTGAGGGGTGGTATAAAATATTTCGTGAAGTTAAAATTCGATAGAATTTTCGTTATTTATTTCCGGAAATGTTCCCTTTGGCTCTCGTGAAAAGTTATCTGTTGAGGGCGGGTATAAAATATTACGTTTTCGTCAAATTAAAATTCCGCAGAATTTTCAGCATTTTTTTCCCGGAAAGGTTTCTCTTCAGCTTTCGTGAAAAGAGATCTATTGATGGGAAGAATAAAATATTACAGTTTCGTCAAATTAAAATTTTCGGCTTTTTTTCTCGGAAACGTTTCCCTTTGGATCTTGCTATGGTGGTCGAGTGGTCACAGTGACGGACTCGCATCGCGATGGCCCGGGTGTGAGCCCCACCGTCGCCATGGTGGTGGTCGGCTGAAGTTGGTTTTGGATCTCGTAAAAAGGGACCTGTGGAGGGATGGTATAAAATATTTCGTCAAATTAAAATTCCACAGAATTTTCGTTATTTATTTCCGGAAACGTTTCCCTTTGGCTCTCGTGAAAAGGAACCTGTTGAGGGGCGGTATAAAATATTACAATTTCGTCAAATCAAAATTCCACAGAATTTTCGTTATTTATTTGCGGAAACGTTTCCCTTTGGCTCTCGTGAAAAAGAACCTGTTGAATGGCGGTATAAAATATTACAATTTCATCAAATTAAAATTGCACAGAATTTGAATGTATGTGATCTTTTCAAACAGTTAGTTAGAAATGACGAGAAAACGTATATTTACTGAAGAAGAAATACTCCAGGATATGCAAAGATTAGATCAGAGTAACTCTGGAAGCAGTGATGATGAAAGTGCGGAAGAGCATAGATCTACCCTATGCCGAAATGTGGAGAAGCAAGTAGCGGTTCTGATGACGAAGAGTTAGATCAAAATAAAATTATTTCTTCAACGGTGCCTCAGTTGGTGAAAATAGAATGCCATTAAGGAACAAGAAACGTAAAATCGTGGGAAAAGTTACTCGTACCTCGTTGAAGCCACAGAAACGATCCAAGAGTCAAATGATTCCTATCCGTGAGCCCAATAGTATCTCATCTATTATCGCTGGTGTAGAAACTGCAGCAGATGGGGGCATATGGAAAATCATAGAACCTTCCTCAACTTTAGCGCGTCGAGTATCGCAAAATATATTGAGAAAATCAAAGCCGTTATGCGTCAAAAAACATGAACGAAAGTGTTCTGAGTTCTGGAGCCTTATTTTCAGCGATAAAATGATGCGACATATACAGGAAGGTACAGAAGCTGAAGCTCATCGTCGCCTAAATGAAACTTGTTGGTCAATTTCTTTGCCTGAACTGAATGCAACGATATCCATTATGTACCGTAGAGGTATACATAGTACAAAAAACGTTTCTCCTGATTTTGTTGTGGTCGTCGGTTTGGGGTTTCCTCTCATATTTTTCCCAAACCATTATTTGATGAGATCGTTCAAACAAGAGATGGTTTCAAAGGAATTTTGAAATTCATGCGATTCTATCTGAAATCTGAAAGGTCTGAAAGATTAAAAACTGGCAAATTTCCTCTTGCATCTTCACTATGGAATTCATTCATAGAAAACAGTGCGACTTGCTACAGACCAGGGTCCAATCTAACTGTGGGCGAAAAACTTTTACCCTCAAAAGCAAGATGTCCATTTATACAGTATACCCCAAGTAAGCCAGATAAATTTGGGATAAAATTCTGGCTTCTTGCCAGCGTTGACTCCAAACATATTCTAAATGGATTTACTTACACTGGAGCGAATAACACCAGAGCAGCAAATCAACTTGTCCATGAGCATGTTAAAATTCGATTAGTCGAACCTTATCTAAGAGAAAAGGTTGAAACATAACAACAGATAATTATTCAACACCACTGAGATTATGTGAATCGAAATCGACAAGCTTGGTTGGGAGCCTTCAAAAAGACTGTCGTGAGGTGCCTCCAACTGCAAAAACAGGAAAACAGGATCTATACTTGTCGACAGTATTTCAAAACTAGAACTGATATCAAGCTGGCACCTTATCAGGGAAAAAATATAAAAAATGTTCTAGTTCTCTGAGTTCACTTCATACTGATGTAACTTTCAACGAAAACGTAGAAGACCCCAGAAACAGTTGCCTACTATAACGAAACTAAATATGGAGTCGACATCGTGGATCAAATGGTGCGATTATACACGACCTAGACTGGAAGTCGTCGCTGGCCAATGCATGTATTTTCTAACATTTTGGATGTGTCAGCCATGAATGCTTGGTGTTTGTACAGACAAGTGATGGGGAAAAAGTCACTCGGCGAAATTACATATTGCAGTTATGTGAAGAACTCCGTGCTGAGTATTTCAAATTGAAAACTGCAATTCAAAATGGGATAATATGCAAACTACCTATTGATGGAGACAAAAAATGGCAGAAATGCAGAAGGAACTGCAAAGACAATAAAACACATCAATCTCTTCTAAGCAATGCAAAAAACCAGTGTGCGGCAAATGTGCTTCGAGAGAGGTGATTTGCACAGAATGCTTTCAGTGATAGGTAAAAACAAAATATATTAACAAGTCAGTGGTTTCACACCCTTTATTTTTTGTGTTATAACTCTATTTATGTTTTAAAAATGATATACCGCAATTTAAAACATTAAGGTATCCGAAAATTGCAAAAAAATCAATGGGGGCCATATAGACCCCATCCCGTCTTTCTAGTGTTAAGAAATGGGAAAGGTTTTTGGTCACATTTTTGTTCGATTATTTCACTCACATAAATATCCATCTATTGAAAAATAGATTTCCATATCTTTGAAAAATTATTATTATACATATTTTACAATTATTATATATATATTTTCTGCATGTAACACGCACTGTGGCGTATAATACACACTTTGCATTTCTTACGCTTTTTTAACCTATATGACGGGGATTATAATGAATACCATCTCAATAAGTATTATAATAAATATTATTGCACCGAAAGATTTGCTTAATCAATGACTAATTTTAGAAAGAAGTTTTTTCCGGGAGGCGAATGTTTCATTATTTGAAATTATAGACTATAGAACAAATACAGTATATGGACCTACTGTAGTAAGTTAATACGATATTTGTCTGAAATACTGTACGAATTTTATGGGGGTTAAAATCATACAATACAGAATGTCCATAACTCACACTGGTTATGGTTTATCCATTGGGGGGGGGGGGTCTCGTATAATAATGGAAAGGTATGCAAGGTAATGACACACAACAATGACATTATTGTAACACAGCAGGCGCATTAAATTCTGGGGAACGTAAATGGGAGGCGGATGCAAGCTTGTTCAAATAAAGTGTTTAGATAGAACGTTTCCGGAAAAAAATGTGAAAATTCTGTGAAATTTCAATTTAACGAAATTGTAATATTTTATAGCGCCCCTCAACAGATTCCTTCTCATGAGAGCGAAAAGGAAATTCTTCTGGAGAAAAAAAATGTCCCATTTTCAACAGAAATCTAATAGAATTTATAATTCAACAAGAAAATATCTTATTTTATTTTGCGCATTTAGCATCCTGTGGCTTATAAAATGAAAATTTTGTCAATGTTTGGTTTTATGGATGAAGAATTTCATACTTTGCCTGAAACGACCAGGCATTCTATAGAATGCCGGATTTCATACTTTGCCGGTAACATATACAAATACAAACATATGTATAAATATTAGTTCATTGGGACCGAAATTTGTGGGATAAACATGTCTTTTGCTCCTATAAATGTTCCACCATAGTACTTTCCTATGACTTATTAAAATTTAACTTGCCTTGAAAATCTGGTCTGGTAAAAAAAAAAATAGACAGTTTCCTAAAATCTGCGCAAATGAGTCACGAATTTTAGGAATGTTTAGATAACACTTTTTGGTCCATTGTGAGAAATGAGGTGCTTGTGCTTGAATATTTGATTATCAATTAATAGACTCTTCCATTTTAGCAATAATCCTAGGATTATGCACGAATTCTAGAAATATACATTTCTCACATAAATCCGCGTAACTCGGGGACGTAAGTCGGAGTATTACTGTACTCACTTTGAGTTCAGTTTCTTCAATGTTAACTGTTTTCAGAATTTTATAAATTGTTACAATTTATATAATTCATTGATAATCATTAAAAGAATCAGTCAAACACAATGAGATTGACATTGATTCAAGGAATTAAGCGAGTAACCTAAAAATTATTAATGCCATTGTTGACCATTTTAAAGTTCAGATATGTGTACGAATCATTCGACAGGTGGAACTAAACACCTGATTATGTGTTTATTATTTGATTCATTTAAACGTGTTGAATTTTGGTCGTAATCTAGACCTACAGATTAAAGAGTTACGAAGAGATCAACATCATAAATTATATTGGAACAAGATTTAGGCAGGATTTAATTTGTGAACGGCACCATCCCACCAATCCACCTCGTTAAACTATGTTCAATTTATTCAAAAGATTACCACTAAGACCGACACGTACAGTTTAAACAGATTCTGAAGGTATAAATAAATGCCCCATGTGTAGCCAAGATTTAAACTAGAAACAGTTGAACCATTAGTCCAAAATTCATTCGGTAGCTATTTGTTACGTGCTTGAATACATATTTGCAAACAGCATCTAGTACAAAAAATTTTACAGTGCATTCTCGGCCACGGTCTTCCAGCATGGTAGGGGAAAAAATAGTAATTTTTTTTAGATGGTTCGCTGTTTGAATGGTTACTTCAACACTGCGCCTTATAAGTAATTTATATGGTTTTCTTCAGGGGCGGCTCGAGCTTATTCGCCGCCCGGGTGCAAAGCTTCATTTGTCGTTCCTAAAGACGATCCTGGTGGGATGCTGGCAAGCGGGCCGTACCCTACCCAGGACAGGAACGGCCTGGGGGGGCCTCAAGACGAGAGGGCCTCATAAAAATGAGAAGTGGTTGAAATTTTCGAGAATTTTTCAGATAGAGGCCTCAAAAACATCACTTGGCCCGGGGGCCCACGATGCTCTTAAGACGGCCCTGCTATAGCCCAAGGGTCCTTGGGATAAACCACCCTATTTTGTTCTTAGAAGGAAGCGGCACCACTGTTTACTGAGAAAATCTGAGTGACCATACGTCCCACTTTTTAAGAAAATGTTCATGTTCCGGAATTATTTTACCATTTATGATTATGCCAGAGATAACTCAATTCACAAAGCAACTTTCATCCATGAGTCATCATTACTTACACTTTTCCTGTAAAGATGATGTATAACGAGACGATTTTTATTAAGAAATTTATTTCAAAGGCGTTTCTGGTGCTTCAGCGACCGATCAAGTGAGAAGCCGAATTATTTCCTTTGCGTTCACTCGACTGTTCCGGAAAAATTACTATTTGAGAGCACCGAAATGCACATTTGGTTCTTGTGATAAGACCAACCCTCGTGGTACCCATTTGGTACCTCGTTGGTAAGTCAGCTACCTCGTTGGGCAATTTGCCTGTTGTGGCGTTGTATTTGTACTTGTACTTGTACTTGTGATAGATTACATTTTTGCTTCTTATATTAGCGTCCCAGGTCCTTTCTTTTTCCTCAAGTTTGCTCAACACCTCCGTTGTCAGTGTGTAGCTCAAAAGCATGGTGGCTTGTGAATTTCAGTTGGAAATTTTGAAAATTTTTTGTGTCCAACTAAAGCCTGAGCTGCCGCCCCTTATAACCTGCCACTCGGGTGCACCCTCGCTTAAGCCGCCCCTGGTTTTCTTATTGCGTCTTATTCTCTGCTTTCATAGAAGATTTTTATCTTTTTGCTGTACTCAACACGAGTTCAAGGCCTTGTTGTGACAGATATTCATGTAATGAAGTATTGTAATCAGCAAAGAATTTTCGCTATCTTGATTAATAAATGAGATGAGAGTTAAATGATGGCAGAAACCCCTTACTTCATCTACACTGCTGGCCACCCAAATTGCAACACCAAGAAAGACAAGAGATATCGCAACAATATTTATTTTGTAGATAACATGTTGACCAAGCATCAAATGATTAAATTTATAGACTTCTGTGAAGTGTGGTTCCTGCCAAAATCAGTAGCCAGAGTAGCCGCCATTGTTGGAGATCACCGCTGCCACACGCCTCGGCATTGATTCAAAGAGACTTTGGATGTGTTCTTGGGGTACAGCAGACCAAGCAGCTTCCACGCGTTGCCAAAGTTGATCTGGTGTGGCAGCTGGGGATGTAATCTGGGTCAATCGTTGAGCAACCATGGACCACATGTTTTCTATCGGCGAAAGATCCGGAGAGCGAGCTGGCCAGGGAAGCAATTCAATCTGGCGATTGACGAAGAACCTTTGGACAATGCGTGCCACGTGTGGTCGCGCATTATCCTGTTGAAATATGGCTGTGGGCAAGTCCTGAAGGTAAGGAAGGACAACTGGCTCCAACACCTCGGAGATGTAGCGCTGGCTTTTTAAAGTACCGGTAATGCGTACTAGAGGAGTGCGAGAGTGATATCCAATACCGCCCCATACCATAATACCCGGTGCAGGACCAGTGTGGCGGTGCATAACGCAGCTGTTCAGCATCCTCTCTCCACGGTGTCTCCAGACTCGAATCCGACCATCGTGGTGTTGCAGACAGAAGCGTGACTCGTCAGTAAAGACAATTTCATTCCATTGTGCCGTCCACATCCTTCTTTCATCGCACCATTGGCGGCGGAGACGTCTGTGGTTCTGCGTCAAGGGTAGGCGAAGCAATGGACGTCTTGCGGACAGACCACTCTGCTGTAAACGGCGTCGAATGGTACGCGCAGACACTGGATGATGCGGTACAGACTGAATGTGCTGTGCTATGGTTCGTGATGTGGCTGAGCGATCCGTCACTGCCATACGCCTGTCATCACGTGAAGTGGTGCACTGAGGTGGATGCGATCGAACACGTCGGTCCGTCGTACCCTCCTGCATCCAACGATCACATATCCGCATTACAGTTGTTTGGTTTCGTCCAACACGACTACCGATTTCCCTGAAAGATAATCCACAATCTCGGTAGGCCACTATCCTTCCTCTGTCGAACTCGGATACTTGATCAAAAGATGATCGTTTTTTTGAAAAAACCACAAGAAAAACACAATTGCCGTATTTCAAATCGTCGAAATCTCCAAGCCTTAAATAGCGCTTTGAAGTGGCGCCACAGGCGCGCGTGATGTGCGTCTGCGCTGAAATTATAATCATTTGCATATCTCACCTCTGCTAATGCATGTTGTAAATTTCATATTATTTGCATGCTTCCTTCAGGGTGTTGCATTTACGGTGGCCATCAGTGTATTTCCGATGTAAGTGTACGCGCATAAGATAAGAATGTATAGATTTTCATAGATTTTTTTACTTACATTTCATTAACGATATGAAGAGGAACAATTTCTACGCTGTAAACATAGATGGCTTTTTCTTTAAAAACATTCCAAGATGACGATCGCCAAGAAAAAGTTACAGTATGGAAGGGACCTAGGTAATTTCTTGCTTGCTGAATGAAAAAATAACTTTTTCCATGAACGAGGTTTATAGGTCTGCAAAATAAAATGTTTCACAGTGAATAAAATCTTCAATTAATTTACACTAAATATATGTACAATCTACAGGGTGTTCATAAACTGTTTAGAAAAACTTGGAGGGGTGATAGCAGTGCCGTCTTAACGCATGGGCCTACACGGGCACGGCTCGAAGGCCTCGGGAGAAGAGGGGCCTCACAAAAATGAGAATTAGTTGAAATTTTGGAGAATTTGCTTGGTAGGGCCTCCGAAAAACCACTTGGCCTGGGGACCCATGATACTCTTAAGACGGCCCTGGGTGATAGTTCCCATCATGACGATATTTAGGATGGAACCTATGGTCACAATACACTCAGAGTGTCAGAAAAAGCGTAAAGTAAATTGTCCACGTTGAAGTTTCAACAATGAAAAAAAAAAGCGACATACCAAATCATAAGTGAATAAGTGAATTAATCATAAGTGAATCATAAGTGAGTTCTTGAATCTCGCGCAGAAAAGCGAAATAATCAAAGGAAATGCTAGCGTCCGAGGATGTCTTTGCACGGTTCATATCGGCAAATGAAAGACTACTACACCAAACACCAACTCTGGCCATATCGCTATATTGCAATTTACTGCCATTAGTGAGATGGGTTGGAAGTGAAGGCGCTGTCTATCGGTGGTCGCCTCGAGTTCGTTAGGGAAAATATCTTATCTATATATCCTCCCTTGGGTTCGAACCCGGGACCCTGACAACAACCTTCACGATGAAAGACTGGCGCACTCTACTGTAGACTATTGGTGTCGTATTGATCTTGTTCCTTCTTGCAACGAGATCTTCCGCAGAGTCTACAGGTGTCTCGTACACCAATGCTTTCACGTGCCCCACAGAAAGAATTCCAGTGGATTTAGAAGGTGAATTTAAAGTTCGTTCCCGATACCTTGGGTCCGGATGTAAATAAACCGCTGTACCAATTTTTGATGATATTCCGCATCCTTTATCTCTATTAGTCGGGACTTTACATGCCCCTTCATTTACGTGTTAAAGAACACATGCGTTTTTTCCTGAAACGTGAGATTGAAAAATTTGTTATAAAAGAATTTTCCTGAGATAAAAAAATTGTTCATTGTTTTTCAAATTTCATTGAAATAAAAACAGTTGATAACACTAATTAAAATAAAAAATATATATATCCCAAAAAAAATAAATCGATAAGGTATTCTGTCGTTATCATGGCAATCTCCTCAAGAGTTGGGATGACAGGGCTCCAGTCCGTGAGCCTGGGACAATTCTCGTCATTTTTTGTTTTTTCACGTTACAAGTTTATTATAGAATGACTCTTGAAAGGTTGGTCTGAGGAACTGCCAAAGATCCCTGCCTAGGAGACCTTGCTGCAGGATATGGGGCCCATAGTCGTTAGGGGACATTCACGTATTACGTCAGCATCGATGGGGGGGGGGGTTTCCGGATTTGCTGACTTCTGATGACAAGGGGGGGAGGGGGCTTCAAATGATGCTTACGTTATCAATAACCAGTTTAAACACATGTCACTTAAGTGATCTGTGAATGGCCCATTTGAGTGATCTGAGAATGTGCGATGGGCCGCTTAAATGCTCTGGAACTATGTCACAGAACACTTGAGCGATCTGTAAATATGTCGCTTAGTTCATTTTTACAAAATTAGGTTTGAGGAGGTGGGCCACATCAGATATACCCAAGGGTCACATTTGGTCCGCGGGTAATGGGTATAACATATATGGCTTAGAAGGTGGGACGCAATGAATCTTTTAAAAAGAAATTTTTAGTTCCTAACTTTCAAATAGCATTGAAATTAACAGAAATTGATCATAATAATATATATAAAGGTATTTTCTTCCGAAAATTTAATATTTTTAAAATATTTTTTGCAGCAAAAAAAATAAATTTTCGATTGTCGGGGGGGGGGGGGGCGGGAGGCCCGCGCGTATGTCTCTGATCCCAATATGTGTTAGGAGGTAGGGGGCAGAGCTGACGAAATTCTGCTCACAAGTGTGGGGAGGGGGGTCAAAAATGGATAAAAATCTGCTGACGTAATACTTGAACGGCCCATTATAAAAGTTTGTGAGACCTTATTTTACGGCAGATACCGAGAAATCCTCATTTTTTTCTTTTTATTACTTTTTTTTCTTCAAAATTCTACAGTTTAATTTCTGAACTAATTTAAGCAATGATTTTCTTGGGCCGGATATGCTACCAATTGTGACATAAAACAAATTATGAACAACTTACCGTTGTGTTGCTGTTTTTTATTTTTCTTGCGGGTCTGCATATTTAAATATTTCAGAAGTTTCCACGGGCTGTGTAGCAATTCCAATAATTTTTCAGTCGAGTATGTATTTGATTCCATGTGAATAATCTTTACTTTGAAGGACAACAACTTGGGACAATAAATCATTTTAATGTAGTTTGAAATACATAGATCTATATCGTGAACCTGACAGAGATCTATATCGTGAACCTGACAGAGATCTATATCGTGAACCTGACAAAGATCTATATCGCGAACCTGACAAAGATCTATATAAGATTCACGATATAGCCCTGATATAGATCTATCTTAGGAGACATAGATCTATATCCTGGATCTGACATAAATCTATATTCTGGATCTCACAGATTTATATTCAGGTTCACGATATAGACTTATAGACTTATCATAGAAGACATAGCTCTGGAGACGAGAAAAAAGGTTTGAAGTGTATTTTGGTTATTTTTCGAAAAGAAAAGAATCGATGGGCAGTGCACCCATATAGGCCCTACGCAAGGCCTAAATGTGAGAAAACGACCGAAAAAAGGGAAAAAGACGGCCAAATCTATTTTTCTATCACTTTGGCTTCCCCCGAAATGAAAGTGGTTCCCCCCGAACGAAATTTCTGGCTACGGGCCTGGTCCTACGAACAGTACTTAGCGATTTTGGTCACATCAAAATACACACACTATTGAGCTCTTTTCTTTTCGTTTGCCCCTGCAGGAGATTTTGGAGGGAAAATAACCTTCTTTCTTTTGTTGTGCTATAAAAAATAAAAAGAATGGAGGAGAGAGAGAATCTCCCTCGGTCACCCAATTTTTCTGTTAACGAGAGCAAGTGTGTTTTCCAGTGTTGTGGGGAGTATTATTGGAATCGAAAGTGTTTTTTTTATGTGGGAAAGATTTTGAGCCGGCCTCAAAATGCAGTATCGAATCGCCAACGCAGTACAGTATTCCAAAAAAAATATTGAATATTTAAAAAAAATGAATGAATTAAAACCTATGATTTGCTGACCATTTTAAATAGGGATCCTACACTTGGGCCTTGTTTCTACCTTTCACACGAGGAGAAACAAAAATGTGCACTCTCACGAGAAAACTCATGCACTTTGGCTCCCCCGATCACTGCTCCGTCTCTCGACTTGCCAAACTTTCCTAGTAGTGCAACCAGGGGCAGCTCGGTCGCACTTGATGTGTTCTAGAAGGGCATCAAAGCCGAAGTGAAAGGGTGAAAAAAATTAAGAAAAATTATTTGTGTCTGTTCTTGTAGGAGGGGCGCCAAGTCTGAAGTAAAAAGGGCAAAAAAAGTTAGGGGAAATGATTTCTGCCCCCCTCTAGTAGGAGCGGCAAATCCAAAGTAAAATAGTGAAATAAATTAAAGAAAATGGTTTCTGCCCACTTCAGGAGGGGCGTCATATCCGAAGTGGAAATGCAAAAAAAAAAAAAAAAAAAAAAAAAAGGAAAACTTATTTGTGCCTGCTCTAGGAGGGATATCAAGTCCGAGGTAAAAGGGCGAAAAATGGGAAAATGAATTCTGCCCGCTCTAGAAGGAGCATCAAATCCAAGGTAAAACGGCAAAAAAAATTCGACATGATATGTTTGAATCATCAAAACCTATTGAAACAAAAGTTTCTTTTTTATTAGGGGAGCACAAAAATAGGTCCCGCTCGGGTAGAGATTTTGTCTCGAACCACCCCTGAGTGCAACGTATGTGTGTGCACTTAAAAATTGTAATAAACCATACATACACAACTGAACATCTTTTCGGACTTTCATGGATCTTGTTCCAGATACCCGGTGATTAGTGGTAAAGCAGACAGTATCTCGTCTAGGAGGACAGTATCTCTGTCTAGGAGGCCATGGTAAGGTGGCTACAAGGGACTCTAAAAAGACATCTTTTCCTTTCAAGAAACTAATGAGGAACTTATGTTGAAGATTCAATTTGAGTTTTTAACAGTTTTTGTGAACCAGATTCCACAATCATAATCCCTTCCTCCCCAATTATGTTTTCGAAACTAAGAAAAAAATTTAATGCGCAAAATATATACGAAGTATTGCTTCATTCCATTAGGATCGTTGTCCCTAAATAAATATGCTTCACTGCATTGTTTTGCACCTTGGTAAGGTACTAAGTGGAAGAGCGATAATACGTCTCACCAAATAGATTTATTAATTAAAGTGTGCCAATTTATTAACACATGCAATTTTGACACTACATTATATGTTATTTGGGAATACGAATAATTGTGTGAACTTAATCATCCTAGCTGTACTGTAACTGTAAGGTAGGCTTATGTATTACGATTTGAGGAACAGTGGAAAACATTTGAATACCCAAATGGCACCTCGAACCAAAAAAAAGTTCGGGAACTAGAGTGATTTTTATGACCGTGTTTTAGGAAATGCAAAGATAACACCTGAAAGAGAGAAATGCGAGATTTTCCAGGAACAGATAGGGTGGTCTTTTGTTGCCATTAAAAGGAGATGGTGAACAGTTGGAAGTTATTCTTCAGGTACTCTTTTCAGGTGCCGATCCAGTTCACCCGTGCCGCACCCGACATGGCAAGGTCGAAGAAAGCTCCCGCTAAATGACCCCCGCCCCTGACGAAGTCGCCTGCCAAAGAAGGCTTCTGCTTCCTGCATCTTCACTTTTTGACTGGGACTTGCTAACTGCGAACACTGAAGTGGTGAACCAGAGCGTCCAAGCCGGCTTCATATCACACGAAGAAGCCATTTTCACTGCCTGTCCAAAAGCTGCTCATGGTAAAGCATGGACCCTCTTAAGACTAAAGGATTCATCGTGCTCCCTGATTCCGGAGAAAAAATCTCCTCATCTCCCGGAGGAAACTCCCCCCCCCCCCTCTTCTCTTTCCAGGTCTCAAAATCAGGAAAATTCTCTTTCCGAGGCATTCGCAGCAACAGACTCAATCTCGCCTGTCTTAGTGACAGAGGTAATCCCAGATTCCCAGACCAGACCCAGTCAATAGAAATAATCGATTCCATTTCGGCGGACATGAGCCAGCGGGATGAGGCCCATAATGCATCGGGAAATACAGACCTAATCCCAACTTCATCGGGAAATGAGAACTGATCTGCCATTGGTCAAGTGACGCTCTCCGACCAATCGGATGCCTCGACGGAGAATCAAACTATTTTCATTTCTAGCGATGGAAATTTTCACACGGATAATCAGCTATCACGTATCTGCCTCAGCCAGTACACTGCAAGGCTCAACGGCAAGCAGATTGAAATTAATTTTCAATCTTCTCAAGATTTCATCACAGCGAAAAAATTTCTGAGCGAAGCTTACAGAGCTATTCTCCGTGCCGAAAGAAAAGAGATCCAACTTCTTCGCCGTGCCCCTGAGGGGTCTCGAGAGCAGCACCTCGATCCCGGACATCCAACTTGTCCTCGAAAGTCTGGGCTACAACATAAAAAAAATCGAGGTATTTAGAAATACCAAGACCAAATCTTGGAGAGTTACTCTCCCGAAAAATGAACGACTACACCATCTAGAAATTTCAGTTGAAAAATTCGTTAGAAATTTCCACTCATTCCAGTGCCGTCACTGTCTTCTTTTCTCGCACTTTGCTGAATCCTGCGTCAACGACTACAGATGCATCAAATGTACGGACATTCACGAGCCCGAAAATACAGCAAAGTGTGGGGAAGGGACACGCCGACCTGCGTTTTGTGCTTGGAACCCCACCCAGCCAATTATAAAAAATGCCCTGAGTACCTATAAATTCTACACAGCAACAAGCCCAACTCAGCTCGGCCCAAGGTCCAGGCTATCACCATCTCGTCACAGACCTTTCAACCGAGAAAATCAACTTCAGCGACTTCTTTTCTACCAAGACCAGTGCTCCTGAAGTTCAAAAAATTCATGGAGGAGAGAAAAAGTTTCCTTGCGGCAAGACCTACGGCACCCCCGGCCACACTGATTGCGGGACAGCCTCAAGTCCAAGCTCCGACACCGACTGAGCAAATCTCCGTCCCTCCCTCGAGGACACCGAGCCGCCCTAGGAACTGTGGCCAGCTCACGAAAAAAACAGTGGAAGATCTCCGCTCCATCGTCTCTCTCATGGCAGATGAAAACATTCTGGACGGCATCTCGCTGAATCTTTTCCGAGACTTTACCATCAGTGCCGAAAGATTATGTAAGAAATAGTCTCCAACCGAACTTTCAGGCCTCTAGGCCAAACTTAATCAATTTTTATTCCAGGAAATTCTATCCCCCTTCTCTTTTCTTTCCCACTCTCTATCCACTTTCAAAACAATTCAAAAATTCTCTTCAAAAAATCTCATAATTCCAAAAAAAAAAAAAAAATCTAATTTTTCACTAACATTTTGACTATTTTACTAACTTTACTTCTCAACCGCATAGGATCTCTTCAATTTTTTTCCATTTTCAGGTCAAAACCTACGCTGTAGAGGAAACAAACCAATAGCAATGCTCGCCCAGATGGACCAATCGCAGAGGACCAGATTTCCGGCTTTCTCCACATAGCGAAATTTCTTCTTCATAACAAGACTACGTTGATCGCTGTGACGGCATTTTCACAGCTCATCTCTTCCCGAAATTGAAAATTTTCAATTTCGACGTCAGTTATTCCAAATTTTCACTTATTTACCGGCCTTCCTTTTAACGTGCAAAAATGTGTTAAAAAATTTTGTGGATTTTTCCCGACTAGACTCGGCCTTTGAGAAAAATTTATTTTCTCATTGACTTCAGCTTGCCAGGCCTTTCATAAGCCGTTGTAATTGCTCTGAGGGCAGATCTCGGCGAATATTCTTGCATCCCGCAAGTGGAGGAGGTTGATAATCATTGATTTAAAACCAATATCATAGGTAGCTGGACACAGACAGCTATGTCTGTTGTGCCAGAAGAAAGGAATGTAAGACGATTGTGTTATGTCCCCGTTTTCTATGACTTTTCAAGTGGGGTTGGGCCATTGACTGCTGTTCAAATCTAAAAAAAAATAATATTGTATATACGTATAATAGTAATCGCAAGAGACTGTTGACACTTCAAATTCGTAAATGGAGGGGGGGGGGAGGATGCACTTTCGAGGGGATATGGAGACATGGTGGTTTCCCACACACATTACCATGTGTGTGGGATTGTCATATGTGTTTGCAGTCGCATCGCCAAATAGCGATATGCATCAGAAGAAAATGCCGTCTAATAGAATGTGCACGAATAAACTAATTTCTTTACTGATTGCATTACCAAGCACAGACAAAATATATTGGCGAAGGTAAAATAAAAAATTAGAGAAAACTTTGCTCACAGGAGAGGAAACCAAACGTGAGGGCACACACATACCGCAAAGCCGATTTTCCAATTCCGACAGTCAATGACCCCACTCGCACAGGAAGCACACTAGGGGCTAACAAGGCTCCAGCTCGGGGGCCCGTGATAATTCTTGATTATTATTTTTTCCCACAATAGTGGGTCCCACTACACAAGGACTCGTGTAAAAAACTGGCCTGTGCGCACTGAGAATTTCAACTTACGGGCCCTGCTGTAGGATGTGGGAGGGAGCATTGGACCAACCAAAGGCCTTTTCGGAGGATGGATTTCACATATTCCTATTCACGTATTTCGAAGTCCGATATTATACGCTTGTTATTTACTCTATCGTCGACCTAGATTGCAAGCTTGTCACCGTATTCCAGTGGTTCTCAAACTTTTGTCACCCGCGATTCGCTAGCCTAACTCATGGTTCATCGGAAGCTTCCCAGAATAGTTTGGCGGATTTTCTCATTTTAAAGAATCACTTCAAAGCATAGATAGGCACGCAAATCAATACCTCAAGCTCGTCGCGACGCAGGGTTGGAACTAAAGAAGGGTGAGGTGGGGCAACTGCACCGGGAGGCAAAATTTGGGGTAAGACCATTTTAGGTGGGTACAAAAAATACTTTATTAAAATCATCGAATTTTGGAATTGTGGGGGAGGCAAAAATCCTAGGTACGGCCCTGCCGCAAAGCCGAACACTTTTCGTCGCAAAACAATTAATGGCGAATGATTCGCCAATTCGATCACGGACCCTATTCTAGTTCAGGATTTATTTCCTCGAACTCTCTTGTTCAGTCACATGCACTTACTGCACGATTTGTCGTTCGCTACAGCTAGTCGGTAAAGATCGGAGCGAAAAAAATGAGAAAAATAAAACGATGATATAATTGCAAAAACACTACTTTCTTCTTCACGGAAAAAAGAAATTGGTGTCCTTTCTCATGGCCCCCACAAGGTAGGCCATTGAGGCCCGGGACACTTATCATCATGGTTTTTCCTGGTATAAATTCACTATAGAGCCCCCCCCCCCGTGAAAACTCTGGATTCGCAGACAAGCCAAAGATCCCGGCCTAGGGGGCCCTGCTCCACGATGTGGGGGTCATGTCCTTTCTCATATGAAAACCAATATTGTGGACCCAAGAGGTCAGTCCACCGCTTCAGGGGAATAATGCAGATGTTGAAAGGTAGCTTTCCCCCCCCCATGATACTCATCCTCTTCCCCAATACCCAACACATTGACAGATAATGTCTTTCTTGTTTTTGTTTACACCCCCCCCCCAGCAAAAAAAAAGCTTGGAGAAAAGAAACAGACAAAGAAGAAAAAAATACTGAATGCTCCGGAAAAGTAGAGCGATTCAGAAAAAAAACTTAAGACGTAAGAAATCCCTGATCTTCGCCCAAATTTATGACTTTTCCGTGACTTCCGTGACCTTTTTCCCATTCCGTGACTTCTCCGGGACTTCGCGACTTTTCCGTGATGGTAGACACCATGTATCTCCAACCTCCTTCTCGCACCTCGACTACAGGGAAAAAGACCCCGTTCATCGCATCACCCCACCTTATATGGGTCCGATGGCATTAGTTCCTCAGACGAATTGCTTCCTGGAATTCACCTGTTCCCTTCAAGTCGGCGGCTCTATTATTCCCAAAGTCCGTTGAGGCGCCCGAAACTGTAACACCGTCTGTGGCTCGCGGTTTTACATACCTTTCCCTCTTCATGGAAATCTACACCATAGATTTATAGATACTCCGGCCTTCATCATATAGCTCGCATATTAAACGCAAAATTCGGTGTCCTAATATGGTAAGGCCCCAATCTCCATAATTCTTTTTCTCTAGTCGTATCAATTACCTATAAAACTTGAATTCAGCAAAAATAGACTAGTCAACCTTTTCTATGCATAAAAAAAACAATATACTATCACCCTTTATATACATTGGTTATCCAGATTACATACACATAACTATTAATTTGTTCTTAGGCAACACAATGATAAGCTCCAATCCCATGCATGATGTCTAACAGTATTACGATATATATAATGCGCATACAAGCAAAATAAAAATGTATCTCAAAAATAAAATGTAGAGGGAGGAAAAGAAAAGGATTTGTGCTATGGAAAGGGAGTACACAAAACATTTTCAGAATTTTTTCACTCCATCATTTTTGTTTCTTAGTTCACTAATCCCGACACTTCTTTCAAACCCGAAAACACTGTGAAGAAGTTAGTTCTGTTCTTTCCCTGAACGACACAGAATTGCGTCGTTCATATGACACACGCTCTACCAGGGGCGTAGCCAGAAATTTCGTTTTGGGGGGGGGACCAAAGTGACAGAACAATGGATTTGGCCATCTTTTCCCCCTTTTTTCGGTCATTTTCTCACATTTCGGGGGGGGGCAGACCCCCAAGTTCCCCCCCCCTCGCTACGCCCTTGCGCTCTACTCTTTTCAAGTCTCTTTGTGGATCAAGTCTCACTATGGGAGTCTTTATCGCGACACAATGCACATCGAGGGAAGAAAAAGGTGGGAGAGAAGCTCATCAAAAAAAGCCCATCTTTCTTGGGGTGGATCGGAGGTCGACACCGACCTTCTCTCCCATAATCCTTTGCACCGCGGAAACTACTATAACTTCCATTGTCAGCCATCTTGAATCAATCACACGTAACACAACCTACGTAACCAGTGACGACTTCCGAAAAGAAGAGGGGGATTACCGGCATGAAATAAACGTCATGTGAATGGTTTGTAGCGAAAATCCCCGTTACCGGGAACTTCCCGGGATGCTTTATTGCACATGTGAACGGGGATAAAGATGGGACTCTTTTGACGGATCTCCGTCCCACCTTTTTTCCCCCCATGAGGAAAAAAAGTTGCCATGCAGGTAATAATCACCAAAGCTACCCCGAATCTTGCAGATGTAAACGGGGCTATAAGTGCCTCAGTTCTGAAAATATGGTGTTCACGAAATGCTCATTCTGTTCTGAAGGGCCACCAAGAGCTTTGATTAAGGCACTTTCTGAAGAAATTAGGCAAGGGAACATATTGTAGAGAGACCACTGAACCTATGAAGTAATGGCTAGGAGTCAAGCCCTAAGAACTATTGCCGTTTTTTTGGGCGCCTTAGGAAGAGCTTGAGCTCCTAGAAATATCACTTTATGTATAGGAGACTTGGCTAGATTTAGAGTGCCTAGAAATGCCACGTTATCTGTAGGTGCCTTGGCAAGAGCTACTAGCTTGTGTATAGGGCAGTGTCTAAGAAAAGGTGGAAAATTGCTGTGAGCTTTTGAGCCCTAAAGACACAAGATAAAACACAAAAGGGATTCTGGAAGTCTTTCTTAAAGACGGGTGAAATAAAAAACCTATAATCTTGGGTCAATAGCGTTCTCTGAATTGCAGAGAATAAGAGAGTAAATTACAGTCATCTATATTTGTACGATAATATTATATTGCACTATAATATACGTTGGTAATGCATAATTTTGTGTTGAAATGTGACTTTCTCAGAATTATTGTCTTTTTTCATGGTGTAGTTTCTCGTTTCTTTGAATCACTGTTTGTCTCATCATTATGCATATACAGTAGTGCTGAATTGGAGAAATTATTCCCTGGAAAAAGTTATGACAGGTGTGTCTGTTGACTCATGACAGGTATATCCCCCTTCCAATTAATTCAGTGTTTCTTTCGGCTCCCGTGGTCCGCCTGACTTCCTCCTCATTTATCCGCGACTGCCTGCCCAGAATAGCCTAACGCAAGGGTTCTCAAGTTTTTTCCACCTGACGCACCCTTTTCCCCTATTCAATGCTTATCCGCGAGCTCCAAAGGCTTCCTGGAAGCGTTTAACAAAACATATTTTCGAAAAACCTTTGTCAGGGTAACATTTATGTCATCAAACCATAAAAAAGAAAACTCCTTTTTCTGTAAGAACTCTTGAAGAAGGATATACAAGTATATAAATCTGTTTGTGACCAGGAATAATAATAATAATAAATCTATAATACTTCCGTTAAAAGAGACGGTAATGGTTGAGTGAGGAAGGCATTTCCCGTCAACACCCACCCTGAATACAGCAGCAAAAATGTTTTGACGGATCTTTAAAAAATATTTTTTTTTCCTTCCAGATAACTTCGAAATAATGCCGAATAAAAAAAAAATAAATTATGAGGTATTGTGTGTGTATGATACGAAAGGCAAACGACAAAGGACTATATTTTTGGCGGTGTTGTACTGTAAGAGAGGTGAAGTGTACTTCAACCTGGGCACTGCCTTGGGGCCCCGAGCCGAATGGGGCCTCGCAAATATTGCACACATATTTTGCATAATTTTCCCCCTTAAGGGACCCCAAGAAGACACGCTACGGCCCTGACTTCAACCAATCATTTTGATTATCGCACACGTGCTTTTATTTACATTCGGGCTGAAGTTAGAAGGAACAAAGTATTGGTCCGATGAGCGTGAAGGATACGTCAATTAACCGTCCGGGATATCTGGCATTCAGGACATGTCGGGTAGTGGAGCTACTAAAGTGGCTCCATCATGCGAAAACCAGTGATTGACGATTATGTTCCGGAAAAGTGCTGCTTCTCCAGCAGAGCAGAAATGATGACAGAAGTGAGGACTTGTGCTTGTTGGACGTATTTCTAACTTTCCGTTTTCTGACACTCTGAGTGGATTGTGACCATTGTAAATATTATTCATCTTGATGGGCACACTTTTACTCCCTCAAATTTTTTTTAAATAGTTTAAAAACACCCTTATACTATAAACAAATACTACATGTTTGTTTGATTTTGCTGAGATTCATCAGAGTTGGAGCGACTGTCATATTATTCAAGAAAAAATTAGTAAATGTGTTTTACCTATTTCGTAATACTAAAAATTTATTTGCATTTGTAACTGAACTTAGGCCTATCAAACCAGAAAGGAATAGAATTTCACATTATTCCAAAAGTTTATTTCTTGATCCAACCTGCTCACTATTGCAAAAGAGAGGGAATCAGTAGATAAAACTTAAATATATTTAACTGAGTATTCATACCTGTATGGCCATGAAGCAGTAAGATTTCCGTATTTGCCATGGAAAACAACATCCAACTTGCCCTCTTGTTCTGACGTTTTTTTGGATATGGGCTTCGAAAGCTTCACTTTTATTTTGTATTGGTAAACTGGAAATGAAGATATATTGAGATGAACAATGTCCTACCAAAAACATCAAATCTCAAAAAGCTGCAAAGCAAATGGTTACCATGCCTGATAAGACAACCCTACAGCAGCATTAATAGCGGATTCTAAAACCTGCATGGGGAATCTGTTAAGACAGCGATCTTCCGATTCGTCCTTTCAGCGCTTTCTTTAACTACTATACCAGACATGCACCTTGTTCATATTCCTCTGCGGAACCTCTAACGAATTGGTGCATGTTGGAATGTGCGTGTACGTTTAGTGAAACCTAGCGTGAAGTTTGTTTCTGTGTAATGCTTGTTATGTGTTGTGCTGCCATCTATGAGTGAAGTGTAATGATTGTATAATTTATCGTAGTAGGCCTGTTGCTCTCTGTGGCGAGACTTTTTAATGGGGAGATCGGCTCGCATTTGCGCCTTGAAGTTGGGAACCACAGGAAACCAACTTCAGCCGACCACCACTGTGGCGACGGTGGGGTTCGAACCCGGATCGTCGCGATGCGAGTCCGTCGCTATGACCACTCGACCACCACAGCGGCCGCTTTCTTTAACTTTTAGAATTTCCGGTGACACATGAAATGAAGAAGCCCCTGTTGTCAGTTGTCATCCAAGAGCACCCAGCACTGGCACCATTGTTTTGTCAATTCTTAATTTTATTCTCTTTCTTAAATAGTTTTATCCTTGCTCTTTCGTGCGTGCGTGCGTGTGTATGTGTGTGGCAAAGTAATGAAGAGGCCCTGTTGTCAGTTGCCATCCAAAGCACCCAGGAGTGACACAACTAGACTTATTGAATCGGACCTAGCTGACGTGTCATCATTAGAGTTGGTTGAAACCTCGCCAGCTTTATCATCCAACCTGATAGGAATGTTTTTTTCTAACTGGTGTGCGAGGCGGAAGGCAATTCCAATTATTCAGTTCCAGCTATGATCATCTCTTCACTTGAAGGCCTACCAAGTCCGATGTCAGTTGTGTCTACTGGGGGAAAATCGGCGTTGGTGAATATGGATAGGTCAGTTGTGTCCATAGTCCTGAAGCTTGGGAACCATTAATAGCAGTTTTCATTGTTGCGCTTTGGATAAAAGCTGATCCAAAGAGCGTTGAAATTTGAAAGAGAGTTACGACTTTCCCTGTGTTGCTTCGTAGCCATTTTTGAAGCTCATCGCTGTAATGAAGACTTAAAGGCTTCATAAAAGAAACAACAAGTGGCTGAAGTCTGTGAGAGCAATGTGGTGGTAGACATAGCAACGAAACGCCACTCTTTCTCGCGTAGTCTATAACCTCAAGGTTCTTGGTATGTGTTGAGTGGCTATCTAATATAAGAAGAACCGGAAAGTCTTTTGATACCTTAGAAAATTCCATAAATTTTCGAAACCATACAAGAAATAACTCAGCAGTCATCCATCCAGTGCTGTGCGCCTTAGCCCAACCTCCTGGTCGCAATCCTAACTCAAATTGTTTCTGCTTCTTCTTCGGGGGCATGTAAATTCGTAAATTCATGTAATCGGGGGCATGTAAATTCCGCTTGCCGACATACAAAGACAGGTTACAGTTAGACAGGAACACGACTCAGGTTAGGGTGGTAAGGTCACTTGAGAAAGAAAAAACGTAAACAAACGTTTAACTACACGAAACTAAAGACAATTAAACGTACTTCAAGCATGTACTAACTATAGTTATAATGTAAGCAGGTATGTATACCTTATATTGGTTACAAAAGCACCAGAGGTTACAATACAGGAGCAATAAATCACACAACGGAAACCTCACTCACCAATGCTCAAAAAAACCAGACTAACGTGGCTGCCGTAGTTGCGCAGTAACAGGTTGGTCTGGTTCTTCTTATTGCCGCTCGCTGACAGTACCTCCTCGCCACCGAAAAACGTCGAACTTCATTCCGCCCTGGTACCCCGTTCTGCACCGGGTTCCCCTATATATGTATACACCTCTTGGTACATACACAGAACTTGGTCCCGTTGGGTCAAACGGTTTCCGATATGTTCAGGAGTTAAATGAAAATTCACCCAAAATCGTAACCAATTTCCGTTATAGAAACAGGCTCTATTCGAGTTTGTGATTTTATATTATAGAGTAGATTTACAGGTACTACATGTATTTTATCGATACGTTCATAAACGAAATTAATTACTGTATATACTCGTGGATGAGCCGAGTTTTTTTGTGGAAAAATTCATTCCTCAAGTGGGGGGGGGGGGTTCGGCTTATACTCGGGTCAGTTTTTGATGAGAAAATATCGACCTCCGCAATTAGTAGTCATTTTTGTAACTATAGGTGCCGCTAATGATTAGTAGCGATAGATGGCATTGCAAAATTTTTTTCCCGGGAAGTACAAGTCGTGATCACTCACAGAAAAACCATTGATCTATTGTTGTATCAGGAAGTATCAACGATTAAAAATGGAGAAAGCAAAAAGATTTGCGTATGACGAGTCTTTCAAACTGAAAGTTATCAAATTCGCCGAAGAAAACAATACAATGAGAAACAAGTGATAGAATGGCGGAAAATGAAAGAGAAAATTTCAGCCATGCGGGAGACAAATACGGCTCTTCGAGGAAAAGTATCGGTGTTCCCTGAACTTGAGAAGGAATTGAATGAATGGGTACTATACCTCAGACAGAAAGGTATAATCGTGACAAGGACAGTCATACGTCTGAGAGCATCGAAACTAGCAGAGACTGTAAAATTCAAGGACACAAAACAAGAAAAGTTCTATGAATCCCCAGGTTGATGCACTCGTTTCATGAATCGTTTCGACCTGTGCTTACGCCAGCGAACAAAGATCGCACAAAAACTCCCAGAAGAATTGGAAAGCAGAATTGAATCTTTCCAGAAGTTCACAATTGAACTGCGAAAAAGACATGGATTTGAACTGTCACAAATCGGTAATATGGACAAAACCCGAGTTACTTTCGATTTTCCAAGCAAAGAACTGTTGATGAACTCGGAAAAAAACCTATCTTTGTTAGAATAACTGGGCACGAAAAAACACGATTTACGGTCGTGCTGTCACGAGTGCACCTTACACACACACTCTCCCCCCCCCCCATCGAGAAACCACACATCATACATACATCAATACATGGGATGCAACACGTGTGCTCTCCTTTCCCTCACCAGGTATTTCTAAGACGCACTTGAGCACCGAATAAGTACGTATTAGGCCCCTTTCACACGGAGCGGATGCGGATGCGGACACGGGTCCGCATACCCTTTCAAACGAGCGCTGAAGTTCGAAATTCGTGCATATAAACTGTTTTTTCGCAATTTTTGTAATTATTTTTCTCCTTCACCCCTGATTCAGTGGCCATAGGCAGCCTAGAGGCATTCTTTGGTGATTTAATCTAGAGCCACATAGAATATGGGAATAAAGATGTCTTCATTCCGATCCTCACAAGTAGTCGATGGGAGAAAATGTCTTCAAATATTTTCAAAATATTTTGAAAAAAAAATCCGTCTTTTCGGAAAAATATGGAAGAAAAATTCCAAAAACATCCAATGTTCGAAAAATCAAATCCAAAAACATCCAAAACTTTCGATGTCCCAAAAAAAGAAAAAAAAATTCAGGAGATATCAAAGAATTTGCAAGTAGTAAAAAAGGGAAGGGATAGAGACTTTCAAAATGCCTGTGCTTAGAAATATTCACATCACAGTTCTGGATTACTCTATAAAAGTTCGTTTATAAAACTTGAAAAATGCAACCAATAGGCGGATCAGTTAAGTTCTCTCGAATGTAACAGATGTGTTTATTGGTTACATTTTTCAAGTTTTATAAAATAACTTTCATAAACCTTTTAGAGTGAAATCCCATCCTTAGATTAGTCTCACTTATGAAATATAAAATTACATTTTTTTAAGTTTATAGACTGAATATCGAGGAAAATAAACTTGTAGGTATCGGGGGAACCACCAAAAATATTCAAGTCTTCAAACGTCTTAATCCGGCCCTGAGTGAACACCGTACGTGGATAAAGTTGTTTAATAAAAGTATTTCTTTTAAAGTTTAAAAAAATTAACAGTTAAAAAGTTTAAAAAAATTAACAGTTAAAAAATTTAAAAAAATAACAAATATTTAAAATAATATTTCAGATATTTATATTTTTAAATAATTTTAAAATTTAAAAAGAAAAAAATTAAAATTTTTAAATTAAATTTAAAAGTTATTAAAGTATGTAGTCAATTAAATATTCGTAATGAACAGGACGGCTTGTAATTTTGGTCCCGTCAGTGGCCGTTGTTCACAGGTTTTATTGTATAAAATTGTGAAATATGGACAAAAGGCAGTTGAAGTTGCTATATCTCCATCTCAGAAGGAAACGGAGGGATCGACGTATGTAGGTACATTATATTAATGAGCAGGGACCATCATATGGTGTTTTTAAGGGTATTTATGGCAAATAATTAAAAAAATTCCGTGAAAAATCACCTTTAAAAAGTAGCCAAAGATGCGGACGAATTCGCTCCGCATCCGCATCGTGTGAATAGCTCCGAATAAACCTATTGTCAAAACTTCTATGTGCGGATGCGGAGCCCGCACTTAGGTTTTGACACATGCGGACGACGTCCGGACCCGCATGAACATTTCCTAGGTGCGGAGATTTTTCGGCTCGTCTGAAAGGCGCAGTATATTCCAATTGTTAAAACTTCTTCCGGACCCGCATCCGCATCCGCTCCGTGTGAAAGGGGCCTTAGGTTTTGACACATGCGGACGACGTCCGGACCCGCATGAACATTTCCTTGGTGCGGAGATTTTTCGGCTCGTCTGAAAGGCGCAGTATATTCCAATTGTTAAAACTTCTTCCGGACCCGCATCCGCTCCGTGTGAAAGGGCCCTTACATAACACAATCACAACTCTGCAGACAGACATTGTGCCTCTGGGCCAATGAAACAACTTACAGAAATCAGGCGATTGCCTTTGACCAATAGCAGAGGTTTTCACCAACTTGGTTTGGGAACACACGAGGCTTTTGCCAGAGAGTATTGCTGGAGGTTGGACGACCAACATGTCGCGCTTGAAAAGTCGTTAATTTACTCTCTCTCCCCCTCCTAACCCCGGGTTGAGATCCCTCAATGTAGGGGACGCAAGAAACCTTGCCCCGAGATGACGGGGAGTGTTTCAAACTATATATATAATTATTGTGTGTTTAATTTGGTGGAGTGAGAGTGTCCATGTTGAATGTAAATTGTATCGAGTTTAGTGTAATTCACCGTGTCGAAGTAATTTTCAATGAATAAATAAGATTAAATTGTAATTCTCTAATTGAAAAGGTTATTATTATTTTCGCAATGTCCTGTTCATAATTTCCTAGTAATATATAATATGTCGTGCTACGAAACTAGTTCGTTTACATCTCCGGCCGCGTCGTAGACATGAGGTATTTCCCATGCAATATCTAAAATATCGTGGGTTACATCACAACATATAGTTATTAGTGGTGCGACTTAAAAGTTCCGCAACATAGAGTGGTGCCGTCGACCGGCGAATCTGTGGTGTATTTGGGTTGTGTGGCACTCTTAAATATTGTCAGGATTAACTTGGCGTAACTATACTAAACTGTCGTAATTATTATTTTTCAATCGTTGCAACGTATTTGTGCTAGCGTATTTTTCCATAGTTCACATAATTAAAAAAAAAAAAAAATCTATTTGTGTTCTACCGTTGTTAAAATATTTCCTTTTATTGAGTGTGTGATTTGAGTCATATTTTGAACGTATAATTTGTGTTCTCATGTTGAATTCCGATTATTGTCGACGATGTGATTTCAGTATCGTGATTGAGTTCAGTTGTCAAGACCTAAACCTGAGAGCCATTTTTATTTCCTTTTCGGATGTTTGTGAGGGAAAACTCGTTTTTTTTTCTTCTGCGTGATGTTCGCACGCTTCCCTTCCTCGTTGTCTCCTCCCTTGCAACTCGTGTCATGTCTCCGGTGGAAATCTGTGTTCTGTTGTGATCACTGTTTAGCCGATTAGTTTCCCAATCAGATTTTTTTTTTATATACACTTAGGGATAATTTCACACTGACTTGCATAATTCGAAACATTGAGGTACATTTTGGATTTGAGAGGACTATATTTTATTCTTGTAGTGGTCTCAACCACTAAAAATTTGACGTGTGATCCTCCTCTTTCTCGTCCCCTCTATCGTTCTTAAAACGGTAAAGGCTGCCGCCTGTACACTTCTCCAGGCGAGCTAACTTACACAATTTTTCTTTTTTTTAATATTTTTTACACATATTTGCCCCTTAGGTGTTTATTGAGAGTCGGCAAAATTTTTTTTTTCACACTACATCATGGCTCACGAGGAAGCCCAAGCTCAGAATGTTCAGCAGTTTAACATGTTTCCGATCATAGTAGGCACTTACAATTCCATACCCGTATTTGATGGAACAAATTCAGGTTTGACAGTGACTGATTTTTTTTCACGAATTGATCGTGCATCAGCCTTGGGAAATTGGGATGCTCATACTAAGAAAGAGATTACATTACAGAAATGTTCTGGAGCTGTACTTGCTCACATTCAGTCAAGCTCTCACTTGATAGACCCTATGAACAATTTCGTGCTCATGTAATAGACAGATTTTCTTCACCTGACAGACCTGAGATAGTGTTGTCTCAACTGACAACAACAACACAATCAGATTCTGAAAAAGTCAGAGATTTTGCTGATAGTCTTGAGTCACTAGCTCGACGTGCTATTCAGGTCACACCGAATGAACCGGTGGCCATAACTAATTATCGTGACACACTTCTTTTGGCCAGATTTAAGGCTGGTATACTATCTCACATGGAACCACTTATCGCTGCTCACAATCCAGCGACCTTTCGAGAGGCAGTTGACTTAGCCTACCGTATCGAGCAGGCTAGTTCCAAACCTGCATGGGTTTCTTCTTCGTCTAAGGAAACCATTACGCCATCACAGGCACCTTCACTTTCAGATTCACTTGTTCTCACACTTCTGAACAGAATTTCTTCTCTCGAGGAACAATTGCAAAAACTCTCTCTCTCTCTGCACACAAGTAACACAAAAATCTCCTGAACCACAAACGAGGCACACTCGTTCTCCTCAGACCTCTCGTCGCCTCGTCTGTTTTAATTGTGGAATTCCTGGTCACTCATACAGGGTATGTCGAAAACAAAATCATTCATATTCTTTTCGTTCTCAGAGTAATTTTCCACGATCATCTCAAAATTCTTTCAATTCTCGAAATAACAATTCTAATTGGCGTCGAAATTCCTCGTGTCGTTCTTTTTCTCCTGGAAATACCAGAGAGTCGGAGTCAAATTCTCAGTCCGGTCGTCAACAAGAAAATTCTCAGTCTGGTCGTCAACGAGAAAACTCGCC
The DNA here is from genome assembly GCF_987345545.1 of Pholcus phalangioides. Lineage (NCBI taxonomy): Eukaryota > Metazoa > Arthropoda > Arachnida > Araneae > Pholcidae > Pholcus > Pholcus phalangioides. The sequence goes on along the minus strand of NW_028301604.1, from coordinate 28,752,198 downwards.
GTCTACCCGTCCAAAGCGTGTCAGCTTCAACATGGTCGCTGCTGAGAGTCCTTCCTCAACTCCTGAACTTCCGATTGTCAATGTTCAAATCCACGAACTAACTTTGCCATGTCTCGTAGACACAGGTGCTGCTATGTCACTAGTTACAGACGAGTGGTGTCAGAAGTCCAAACTGACTCGTAAATATCAAGCTGTCACCCCAGAAGAGCGAATGACTGGTGTCACCGGTGAACCAATCGTGATTCGACACAAAATCTCTCTTCGTTTCGATATGAAAGATCGACATTTCTTTCACACATTTTTTGTCATACCACACAGTGCTTGTCCGTACTATGAGGCTATCCTTGGTGTGGACTTCCTGAGTGCATAAGCTGCTGCATTCAAATTCAGTAAAGATGGACTGCCGTTGACCATTTCTCATCCAGTGTCATCTGTCAAAACCTCTGTCTCTCGCCCCAAGAGAGACATTGTCAGTCCTCGCCACACTGAACTTTTCATTCCCGTCTCAGTGGCGGAACCTCTGCAATATTCTATGGTCTTCAATGGTACCTGTTACTTGAACCAAGTTTCGCATGTTGCTCATGTTCTACATGTTCCTGAAGAACACAACACGCTTGCCAGTGTTGTGTTACCAGAGAAATTTCCTGTGTTGGATGCAACTTCAGTACATCTCGTACCGAATCACTCGCTTAAAGACCTGCAACAAGCCCAAGGTGAAGATGAGTTTTGCCAACACATAAAGGACTGTATTACAAACAACAAACACTTGCCAAGACGTTACCAGAACCTTACATTCTTTCACCATAATGACGTCTTGCGTGTTTCATCTAAAGCGAAACCGTGTAAAGTGAAAACTGTTCTTCCCAAGTCATTTGTTCCAGACGCTTTATCATTGTCGCATGGTGTTTCATCATCTGCACATGCTAGACATTCACGAACACTCCTTCGTCTTCGACAGAAGTATTGGTTTCCTAACATTGTAAAGCTGACAAAAACATTTGTTTCTTCATGTGTGTCTCACTTGGGAAAACGTAGACCACAGAACTGTACCGCGTCTCATATGTCCACCACTGACTAAAAATTCATCGCCAAATGATTCCCATCTTCCAGATGATGATTCATTCATTCATTCATTCAAACCGAGCACAACTCCGGTCTATCGCCATAGGCAATTTACTACCGATTGAGTTGTGCCGGAAGTATGAGTGTGCCCCCCCCCAAATACCCCGGGTCACGAAAGCGACTGTATGCATTCAACTGCCTGACACCCTTATTTAATTAAATACTAATTCGTGACTTCCTCCTTCTTCGCCTCGTCCTCATTGGGAGTCGGAGCCTGGATCGTCTGCCTCTTGATCTTCGTTTTCCTCCTCAGTCCATTCTTCTTCTCCCTGTCGTCCCGTCTCCTGTTCTGTCTCCTGACGCCTTCTGATTCTCTCACTCCTTCTCCTGGGTGCAGGTGGGCTCGTCGCTCGATCTGCTGCTCCCGTCTGCTTATTATGGAGCCACTCCATACTCTCTTCCAGAAAGCCGACCAGTTCCTTGATTTTCCCGAGTGCCTCATCATCCTTGGCCATTCTTTTAAACCACTCGTTCTCCAATTGCTGCCGTGGCTTAACTAAGTGGAAACGACTGGTGTGGACACATTCCGTAGCAAAGTGAATTGGACTTCCCACTCCTCCGCATATACATTGCTCGTTGTCGGAAATTTTGAAACGCTTGAAGTTGGTGGGAAACGGTCCATGGCCCGAGAAGAAGATTGTCTTTTCCCTACTCCAGTAACGTTCTTTCCACTGGACTTTTGGGATGACTCTATGAATAAGCCGTCCGTTTGTTTTTGGATCATTCCATTGCTTCTGCCATTCCACTATTGTCTGCCCCTTAATTATTCTTTTGACCGTTGCCGCAGCGATCTTCTTCTCCTGGGACGTTGTCTCCAGTTTCGTCGCTTCCCGCGCCAACTGATCTGCCTCCTCGTTTCCACGTTCGCCCACATGGCCTCTCACCCACATCAGTGCTACATTACTCCTCTCTTTCAGTATTCTTCTTATGGCTCTAGCATCTTCGTGTCTTATTAAAGGGTCCCTGATAGCTTCCAAGCTTGATTTACTGTCTGAATATATGATCATCTTCTCCAAATTATCCTCCCGTTGTTCCATTGCTTTTCGGATCGCCCACAGCTCTGCTTGAAATACCGTGCATCCCTCTCTCAGTTTCTCTCTCCAGGACTTGACTCTTTCACCCCCTTGATACTCCACGTACGCTGCTCCTGTTCCACTATCCGTCTTGGACCCATCCGTAAATATTGTCCTTCCCTCGTATGAGATGACTTCTTCTCGCTCCGTCGTTACGACCTGTTGCTCCTGGATTTCGTTAGCTGGGTGGTCGCCCCATCCTATAGCTCTTCCCTCCACCTCCTCTGGTACTATCAGCCTTTCTGCAACTGTCACCCTTCTGTTGAGTGGATATTCTCGCTGATTTGCATACGAAGTCGGTATACAAACTCAGGAGGGGGGGAGGTACTCCTGCTATGCTCTGCATTGCCGCCGTCGATATTTTGTGATACGCCCTTGTCATAAAGAACAGGAACCCTCTTTGGATGGTATCAAGCTGTCTTTTCATTTTCTCTGTCTGGCTAGCGTACCACGCGGCTGCTCCATACGTTACTGTCTTGGTTGCCACCTGGTCATAGAGCACTCTCCTCATCCTCTGGTTAATTTCCCATCTTGGACCTGCTATGGCCATCATCTTCTGTAGGTTTGCATTGGCCTTCTTTCCTTGCTGTCGAAGATGTGGAATCCAATCCAGGTCGCTGTCGATAAGCAAGGTATTTCATTTCTTTTCTCCATGTGAGTCTTTGGTTTCTCATCCTGATTTTAGGCCGCTTGTCTCGTGTGCTAAACCACATGTAACCACTTTTGTCGAGTGCTGGCTCTAGGTCGTTCCGATCCATCCATGTTGCAATTGTCTCCAGCGCTTCTCCAACTGTTTCCTCTATATCATCCCATCTGGGCTCCGAGATTAACAGCAGCAGGTCGTCTGCGAACGCTTGTACTCTGACCCCCTCCCTCCACCTTTCTTTTAGCAGCGCATCCATCGTTATATTCCACATGAGGGGGCCAGAGCATGATCCCTGTGGGCATCCTCTTGTCTGTGCATGCTCCACTGTCTCTCCTTCTACTTCCATCAGAACTTTTCGGCCCTTCAAGAGAGCTTTCAGTGTCAGCTTCAGCTCTGTTGGTATCGGGAGTTGCTGGATTATTTTCCGGAGATTTCTGTAACGAAGAGCATCGAATGCCCCCTTGATGTCAGCTGATATTAATACCGTATGTTCTTGTCTCACTCTTCTTTCTCGTAGACTGTCTATTATATCACACAACGCCTCGTCCGCCGACCTCCCCATCCGGAATCCGTACTGGTTTGGATGCAAGAATTTTTTCCTGTCCAGATGATAGACAGTCCTAGTCACCAGTATTCTTTCCAGAATTTTTCCCGTATGGGATAGTAGTGTCACCGGGCGGTACGATTCCAACTTTTCTTGTTCCTTCCCTGGCTTGGGTATCAATACTATCTTTCCAATCTTGAAGATCGTCGGTATGCTACCCAGATCCAGGCACTTGTTATATAACTCAGTGAGCAATTCCGGGTATTCCTCGTGAATCTTTTTGAGCATTGGTATTGTTATCCCATCTGGGCCTAGCGCTTTTTTGTTTCCAATTTTATTCAGCGATCTCTGGATCTCTTTCTCCGTTATCCTTGGCTCCGTCCTTCCCTGATGTTGACCGTGTTCTGCCGTCTCCTGTCCTCTCTCTCTGTTCTGCCATTCCTGCTCTTCTTCATCTATCGGGTAGAGTCTTTGGAGCTGTTGTTCCAATGCCTCTTCCATGTTCTCTGCCTCCTCTCCCATTAGAATCTGGGCCGCAGACCTCCTTGTCTTGATTGTCGCATGATATACGTTCCCGAATGGGTCTACCGCTTTCGCGCATAACTTCCTCCATTCTTCCGTCTTAGTTCGTCTTACCAGCTTATTGTATATCGCTGTCTGTTTTCGGAATTCTACCCTATATTCTATCTTTTTCTCTTCCGAGGCTCTCTTCCATCTCCGGAGTTTGGCTCTCAGCAGCTTCCTCTGTACCTCTAGCTCTTGGGTCCACCACGGTGCCTTCCTTTTTCTCGGTGCCTCCCTGGTTGCTAGGGTCCTATCCGCCGTCTGCTTTATCACTTCCGTTATTTGTTCAGTTATTCTGTCCAGCTGATCTACATTTCCGATTTTCTTGATATTGTCTATCATCTGTTGTGTCCTGCATTTGAGCTTTTTCGCGAAGTTATTGATCCTTCTGATAGACGTACTATACGTTCTTCGGTGTGGGCTTGGTTTCTCTTTCCCCCACCAGAAGTGCAGATACTTATGTGAACTTCCAGTGATTACGTCTCCTACGCTCCATCCGCTCAATTCCCCTGCTTTACTGCTCATCGTCAAGTCCGGCCATCCCTCTCGTCCGTCAAGGTCGTATGTCGGTGTTGTATTCCCTCTGTTGACTACTTCAAGACCCGTCTCCATAGTCATGTCGTGGATTGCTCTTCCCCTGTTGTCACTTTTTTTGTACCCCCACTCCTCGTGATGACCATTGGGGTCGGCTCCTATGATCACTGGTACTCCTTTACTCCTCCTTACCGTCTCCTTCATTTCGTCGAGTGCTTCTTCCAGTTCCTCGTATGGCGATGAGTAGCAGCTGGATAATGTTATCTCCTTTCCTCTCACTCGCACCCTAACTGTGGCCGAGTGTTCTCCAATTTTGACGGTTGCTCCCTCAATCTTCTTGTTGGCTATGATGACCGCTGCTTTCAGGTTCTTTGAGGACCATACTTTCCACTCCTGTGGGATTCCTTTGACCGCTCCTTTATACTTCCAAGGTTCTTGCACCAATATAACGTCGACTCCTATGGCTGCAGCATTGTGAGCCATTTGTAGCATTGCTCCTCTCGCTCTGTCAGCATTGAACTGTAGGAACCTGATCCCTTGTTTTTCTGGTTCCTCTGGTGGCACCATCTCTGTGCCGTGTTGTGTCATCGTTCTGTGAAAAAGATTATAAAAAACGAACAAATTTCAACAGCGCCTGTTGTCTCTCTTCTCAACTCATCGTTGTTACCTCCTGCCTCTCCATGTCACTGTTCTGACCGGGCTTTCCCTTTTTCTTAACTCCTGGCGTTTGGTTTCTGTTACGACCGTCACTTTGTCAGCTCTGAAACTCTCCTGCGTTACTCCCGCTCCGTTTTCTCTTCCTGGGATCTGCACCGTTAGTGCGGGTACCTCTCCTCCGTGGGCGCCTTTTTTTCTTGTCCATGAAACTCTTCTTTCCACTTCTCTGTCCGGTCTCGAAGCTGCGGCTCTTCTTCCCTCACTTACTCTTGTTCCTCTGGATTCCTCGTTTTCGATTCTAATGACCCTTTCCGGTCTCCATTTCCATTTCATTGGTGCCCTCATATTCGAGAAGTTGCCCCCTCCTCTCGTCAATCGGGGTCTTCCTCCTTTATTATCCGCTGTCCGACTCTTGCTCTCCACCTCTTTCCTTTGGATTCTTTCCGACATTCTTGGTCCTCTCTGCGGCCTCCCGGTTGCTCTTCGGTACACCGGGCACGATATCGCTGATGCGCTGTGCCTCACATCATTCCTGGTGCCCTTTTGTTGGTTACTCCATAAACAGTTGATACATCGCATCCTTTCATTATGGCAAGCTATCGTTTCATGCTTTTCTGCACATCTGGCACATCTTGGATCAACACTGGTGCACCTCCTTTGATGATGCGTCATTGCCTGACACCGGGAGCATCTGGGAGACGGTGTGAACAACTTCACCCTCACTCTTTTTTTCCCAATCCACATCTCGCCCCTCCCCAGTGTCTCAGCCAAGGCTCTATTCGCTCTCACCTCCACCACAATATGTCTCCTCTCCTCCACCTTTGCCCTCAACTGGAATTTGTAAAATACTTCCTCTGCCTCCTGTCCTAGTACTCTTGCAATGCCATCCGTCAGCTCGTGAATATCCTCCTAACTTCTCCTGTCTTTAACCATGATATGTTCCCTCCTTGGTTTTGGGGGCCTAAGCGCCATCATCTCATTTAAATCACTCATCTCTGCCACCTTCCTGGGGAGTTCCTTGGCATCCTCCTCACTACTCAAATCTACCGCACAGCCCCTCAGTATACTCCTGATTCTCACTATCCTTCCTTTCAGGTTTAACCTCTCTGCACTTGCCCTAAACCGCTTTGGAAACTCTCCTTTGTCCTCCTCGTGTCTTGGGAAAATCAACACGGTGTAGATCTTTTCCCCTTCTTTCATCGCTCTGGCATATGAGGAGCCTTCTGACTCACTCTGTGTGTCTGGGGTCTGCATTGTCATGTTTAGTAACCTCCTCTGGATATCCGTCATCCCTTCCGACTGCGGCTCCCTCCTTTCTCTTCTAGTATCCTCTCTGTGGAAGTCCGCCCATCTCACTCTTTTCACCTTAGTTCTTGCTGACGGCTCCTCTCGGTTTTCTTCCAATATTTCTCCTTCCTCTATCTCCTCCTCACATCCTCTCTCCCCGGGTTTTGATTTGGCCTCGCTCCCATTCTCATCCACTGCTCATTGTCTAGTGTCGTCTCTTTCGTCTGCCGATCCCTAACTCCTTCCCTAACCTGTGGGTCCTCTCTCTCCTCCGGTTGGGCATCACAGTTGTCTGCATCATTAGTATTCGTTCTGTCCACCTGCTTTTCTCTCTTCCTTGGTCTGCACCTCTGGCTTCTCCGGCTCCTTAATATCCATCAGTCTCACCTGCCTATCTCTTTCCCAAATTTCACGAGGGACCTTTCTCCCCTCCATTTGGGTGCTTAATTCGACAGTTTGGGTTGCAACATCCATTCCATTCAGCCCTTCCTCTAATATGTTTCTCTCTTCCGTCTGTGTTTCCTTGTCAACCTGGGTTGGAACCTCCTCCACACCCTCCTGAACAGCTACTTCCCCTTTCTTCACCAACTCCTCGACACCTTGGTCCTTTTGGGCGTCTATTCGTGGAGTTTCCCTCGATATTTCAGACACATCAATCTCTACACGGGGGGCACACTCTTTTCCTCCTGTCGGGGTGCTTGTCATCTTTCCTGACACACCATGTGCCTTAGCCATCATGATTGTCTCTTCAATCAGGGCCTTTACATACCCATGGCACCTCTGTGGCATCCTGTATTTTGCGCTGGGTCCATATCCAGTCTTCTCTGTGATTATGTGCCACAGCTCGTTAGCCGGATCAATTTGAAACAGGTCCTTTCGGAATTTATAACTTTCCTCCTCTTTTTCGTCTTCCTCTTCTGACTCCTTCAGCCGACTCTCCTCAGACTCCGTCGTCCAGCTCACCTGGAGGTTTAGCGAGTCCCTTGACCCCTGCGTGACCTGTTCTTTTTCCAACGATTCCACCTCCACCGTTTTTGGTCTCACCTTTCTATCCTCTTTTTCCTCTCTGTCTCCTCTTGCCTGTTTCGGAATAAAGTCTGAAGGAAAAAATGACTTCGTTGATGTCGAGAGGCTAAACGTAGGGTGTGATGAGCTCTCATTCCTCGTGTCCCCACTGCTCTCTGGATTCCATCTAGGGATTTTTGATTTTCCCGATCTGGTCCTTCTTGTCTTTGACTCTTCTTTTGGTTGCTCCCTGTATCTCTGGATTTTCATCCTTCCCGTTGCTTGTTTCTTTTTATGCATCAGCCCTCCTTTGTGCGCCTCCCCTTTTGGTAGCTTTGGCGTCTCAATCATATACTTTTCTCTAATTTAAATTCAATAATATGTAATGCGAAAAAAAAAAAAAATGTTCGTAATCCATGTAAGTCCCTTCAAGCGCCATCTGTCGAGAGCGTTGTGTACTAATCACTCATGAAAGCGTACTAACGAAAATTTCTGCTCTCCAATTATAAGAGTTATGGCAACGATAAACAGGTTGAATTATAGCAAATGTTCTGATTAATGATCTCTGCTATCAAGTTTCAAAAATCACTCACCCCTATCATGTCCAGGCGGTCCTTAAATATATATTTTAGCTTGAAAACCATTGAAGTTTATATCCGGAGTTTGTGTAATCACACCATCCACTTCGAACTAATTGAAATGTTTGAATGATCTTCATACCGTTTTAAAGCTGACATTCCCGCCGACAAATCAAATGAAAAATTTACACTGATCATCACTGAAAAATTTGAGTCATTTATAGCGGAAAATGATAACCGTCACTAGTTGATGAAGACTGCACCGATACAGCACGCGTGGCGTTAACGATATCCAAAGTTCTTTCCTACTTCACACCACCACACAAATCCACATATGCACCTTTACTTCTAGACTTAATAAACAGTAATTACGCATTTACTGCCTGCCATAACCTAATAATCACGTTTTAAAACAAAATTTTTAACGGAGCACGAAAGTAAACGAACTGCCTCCATTATGACTTGACTGGACTCTTCCAGATGATGATGATGATGATAAGTGGACTGATATGACTCAGATGAAAATGAAATGAAAATCATATTAAAATGATATCCTCTTTGAAAGTGACAATGGCGATGACAGCCCAGATGAAGATACGAACGAAGATGCCGCACCCTATGATGATCTGATGGATTACGATGAGCTTGGAGACTCGCAAGAAACGGATTAAAAAGAGCTGTTCATAGAGCTATTAATTTTGCATGAAAATATAACAATTTTTTTTTCTTGGAAATGCACGGATTTTTTGGGGTCGACTTATACAAGAGTTTTCAATTTATTGCGGTTTTGGTGGTCCTGAAGTGGGGGGGGGGGGGTCAGCTTATACACGAGTATATACGATATTTGCTTGAATACAAACGAGATAAAAAGATGTATTTGATTGGTGACTTGAATATATTGATATTTTAAGATGTTGAAGACGAATATTTTTTCTTATGTGATTTGATGTCGAGATATACACTCATGTCCATAAATTAAGGATAATGCCAGCTCCGGCAAATAAATGTTCAGAAACAAAACAAACGTTACTTATTCATAAAGCCCATTTATTAAACAAAAGATAAAGAACAAAAACGAAGGTGTATGTATGATACCATTCATAAAAACTACGATTTTTGCTCCCTGGAGCAATTGTAAAAAATATCTCCTTTACAAAAACTTACTATTACGTGGTTGGTATGATGGTTAATACATTGTCTCCCATGCGATGAAATACAGTCCGTACAACGCCTAGGCATGATGAGTATCAAATTATCGATGTGATCTTGGGGAAGATAACTCCACTCAGCAAGCAATGCTCTCCGAAGTTCCGGTACACGTGTAGGAGGTGGTTGACGGGCTGCAACTCGTCGGCCAAGCATGTCAAACACATGCTCTATCGGATTCAAGTCAGGTGAGAATGCTGGCCATTCCATACGGGTTATATCCTCAGATTCAAGGCATTCATTTACGATGTTTGCTAGGTGAGGACGGGCGTTGTCATCCATAAACACAAATTCTGCGCCTAGGGCACCCCTAAGCAAACGTACATGTTGTTCCAGAATGATGTCCCGATAAATTTGGGCTTTCATAGTTCCGGTTTGAACATGCAGATCTGTTCTGGAACCCAGTATAATTCCACCCCAAACGAGCAATGCTGCACCACCGTAACGGTGTCGTTCAATGATGTTGTCTTGGTGGTAACGGGTACCTGGTGTTCTCCATATGAAAGTACGACGTGAATCAGACTACAAGCTAAACCTGGACTCGTCGGAAAACATCACACAAGCTCACTGTGACGATGTCCACATTGCATGTTCTCTACTCCAGGCTAATTGCTGCCGACAGTGAGTTGCCGCGAGCGGAACACATCTGACAGGCCTGCGAGCATATAGACCAATATCTCCCAAACGTCTGTACACGGTTTGCCTTGAAACTGGGGCACCCGTGGCTGTAGATAGCTGACGAGACAGGTCGGATGCTGTGCTCCGTCTGCTTCTTTTGGCAGTTACTGCCAAATACCGGTCTTCATTCCGCGTTGTAACTCGGGGGCGACCTGTACTGTAACGTCTACTGACATTTCCGTTATCTTGGAATCGTTGCCAAAGCCTAGAGATGACACTTTGGGCAATTCCAAGTTCCTCGGATACTTCCATCTGAGTACGCCCACATTCCAGGCGGCCGATAATTCTACCACATAAAAAATCATCCACATGCGTCCTCTGTGTCATAACTATTCGCTTATGGCACTGAGCGTCTTACAGAACTCTTGTGAACAATTTCACTTCTTTGCCACCATTCCTTATATACCCCCCTCATATCAGCATCATCTGGTGGCTTACTGAAATTTGCATATCATTCTTGCAGATGTGCGTGATAATTCTGCAGGTGAAATTTTTACTTTAGATTTCGATTTCCGTGTGATTCTGAATTATCCTTAATTTATGGACATGAGTGTATATTTCAATCGTTAATTAATTATCCAACTAGAGAAAGTGATGAAACGTCAACTTGCATAGATCATATCTTTTGTAGATCCAGAACTTGGCTTTATTTTATTTAGAAACAGATCATGGCAGCAATGACTCAATATGTGAAACAAGGTGCTCTACCTATCTTGATAAAAATAAATTGATTGATCTTGTAAAAATGGTTTCGTGGGATAATGACTACAGCTGTGAATCTGCGAGCTCGGGAATGAATACTTTCTTCGATTTAAGTAGGAATTGTGTTGATCCTTCTACTCGAGTGACAAATAATAAAAGAATAAGAAAACCCTTTATTGCGAAGGAAATTTATGAAAAAACTGATAAAATTATGAAGTTAAGCATAGATTATCAAAAGAAATTCAAAAGAAACTGTTTGATATAGAGTTGCAGTATAATTTCATGACTTTTAGAAATACGTAAAACAATGAGATAAAACAAATTAAAAATGATTATTATACTGCAGTATTTATTCAAGCTAACGGTGACTCAAAATCTCACACACACAATGGAATTTAATTAAATTAATTGGTGAGGACAAATGAAACAGCATTGACACAATTTTTATCGAAGAAAATGGTTAAATAACGAATATTCAATTGATATTGCTGAATGTTTCAATGAATTTTTTTTTCTAATTTTTGAATAAATGATTATCTCTTCATTCAATTATTCAAATTAAAATTTTTTTGAGAAAAATCTTTTTGTTTTCGATTTCTTTTAATGGTACAGTTGATTACAATAATTTGATTACAGACATACGCAAATACAGTATATGATGAGAACGGACTCACGATTACACAGATACTGTCGTAACAATGATGCGGTGCGAACTGCCTAAACATCCAATAGCAGTAATACGATACAATGGCATGGTAGTGCCATGTGTCCGACAGTAAGGGAACCACATACATAACATCCCCCTTTCTTAGCATTGCAAATGTCACCTTCATAATCCAAGTCGGTCCGGAGGTTTTCTTTCTCGGGTGGACCTACGAAGCACAGGGTGGGCAGGTAGCGTCGGATCGACACCCGATGACACAACATCACAACATGACAAAAAACTGATCATTATCACTACGAGTAGCCATTGACTGTTCTCCCGAAGTGGCAAGAGGAGGCACATCTCGAATATTCTCTCGATCATCACTATTGTCCTTCACAGCTTCTCCGCATTTCCGGATTTATTCGACACATGGGGTCTCCAGATTTCAGGTCCCACTTTCACGCAGTATGACAGGGTACTATCTCTTTTCAGTACAGTTCCAAACTTCCATTTCTCTACACCACGATAGTTCCTAACAGCAACTTTTTCTCCCGCTGAAAATTCAGGATGAAATGCATGAGTGTGTGGTTCTTGTTTTCTCTGCACGCTCCTTCTCACATCAGGATGCATCAAGTCCAATCTGGTGCGAATTTTTTTTTTTCAAAAACAACATACTCGGTTTTTCGCCAGTTAATGAGTGTGGTGTTATCCAAGCCGCTGTGGTGGTCGAGTGGTTATAGTGACGGACTCGCGATGCGAGGATCCGGGTTCGAACCCCACAGTGGTGGTCGGCTGAAGTTGGTTTTCTGTGGTTCCCAACTTCAAGGCGCAAATGCGAGCCGATCTCCCCGTTAAAAAGTCTTGCCACAGAGAGCAACAGTCCTACAACGATAAATCATTCAATCATAACACTTCACTCATAGTTAGAAAAACTGGTGGCAGATGGCAGCACTACACATAACAAGCATTACAGAGAAACAAAAAACTTCACGTCAGGTTTCACTACACGTACACGCACTTTCCCGCATGTACCGATTCGTTGGGGGTTCCGCGGGGGGTGTGGGCGGGGTGCATGTGTGGTGTAGCAGTAGTAGGTAGGGCCTCCAAAAAGTGGCTCGGGGATCCATGATGTTCTTAAGTCAGCCACCTCGTTGGGCAATTTGCCTGTTGTGGCGTTGTATTTATATTGTATTGTATACATCAGTAAGAATTGTTGCAATCTCTTACGTAGATCCGATTCAACAAGAAAGGTAGATTTTATAGAATACTTGGATGACTGGACCATTCTTTCAGCCTAACCATTCGTAGCAGGATAATATGGAGCTGATACTACGTGTTTAATACCATTTGACTTTAGAAATTCCTGAAACTCCATGCTCGTGAAATTTGTGTGTGGGCGGGGTGCATGTGTGGTGTAGCAGTAGTGGGTAGGGCCTCCAAAAAATGGCTCGGGGATCCATGATTTTCTTGGGTCAGCCACCTCGTTGGGCAATTTGCCTGTTGTGGCGTTGTATTTGTATATTTGTGTGCAGAAAATCACCGTGATGCGAGAAAAATGATCAATCGGAATAACCCTCTGTGTGTATTGAAAGTCAGTAGGTGTCTATCTCGTGGTTGCACTATCATCCGTAGGTAAGCTTCGGCGAGATCAATCTTCGAAAATGCTTTTCCTCCCGCAAGCTCCGCAAAGATGTCATCGGATTTTGGCAACGGATGTTGGTCAACCTTTAGAACAGGATTCAGAGTAGCTTTGTAATCGTCACATATGCGAATGTTTCCATCATGTTTCACCACTGGAACGATAGGGGTCGCCCACTCACTATAGTTCACAGGTTCACGTATGTCTTCAGAGACTAATCTGTCTAGCTCTTGCTCGACACGTTCTTTCAGTGAGAAAGGGATTGGTCTCGCTTTCATGAATTTCGGCTTGATTCCTGCCTTCAATTCGATGTGACACTGTAATTTCTCCAACCGACCAAGACCCGGGGTGAAAATTTCAGAATATTTTTGAAGCAAGGTCTCAAGCTTTGAAGATCTCACGCCTTCTTGGGTGAGATGCTTCATCTCAGGCCAGCTGATTTTCAGGGTTTGTAACCGTTCCCTTCCGAAAACTGCATTCACTGGTTGATTCACCAAGTACAAGTTCTGAGTAGTACTTTACTTTTCATAACGTACTTGCACGGTAGCTTGACGCACTGGATGCACCAACGATTGATCAAAGTTCTTTAGAACCAGGCTCGTTTTCCAAATTTTTACACTTGGACATATTTTCTTGAATCCCTGAACATTCATGCATGATACTGCGGCACCGGTGTCCAACTCCACGGAAAGTTTCTTTCCCACAAGGTATACATCAAGCATTAACTTCTTGTTTCTATTAGCCTGTAGATAAGGGACAGGAAACACGTTAAATTCCGGGTTCAGCTGATTCACATTAGTTTTCGATCGACACACTTTCTGTGCAGATGTCCTTTCTTTTTACAAAATCTACATATGCTGTCCTTGATTTATACTGATGTGCCATATGAAAAATGCTCGAACAATGATAACAAGCTAACAACATTTCCCGCTGGTTTCACTTTATGTTTCAATTCCGAGATCGCGTTGCTCTGGTATCGTTTTCCCGTAGGTGCCATTCAAGACACTTCGCTTATTTTCTTCATGACAAGCTGCGACACTTGATTATGCATTTCTTGGACATCCTTCGATGCGGTTTCTAAACCGAGAGCTGTAGATGTCACATTATCGTAAGTCAAATTCTCGATAGTCAGAAGTTTCTTTTGGATATTTTCGGAACTCAAACCCATAGCGAACTTATCGCGTAACATCACAGATAGATTCGGTCCAAAGTTACAAAGTCCGTAAAAGTTTCTGCAATTCGATCGTGTAATCTGCTATTGATTCACCTTGAAGTTTATTACTCTTGTAAAACTTGTAGCGTTCCGTCATCTCGTTCGGAGTCGGATTCAAATGTCCTCGCAAAAGAGTGACGATCTCGTGGTAGGACTTCGTAGACAGAAGATCCGGAGTGGCCAGGTTCTTTAGGATCCTGTAGGTGCATGCCCCGATGACGCTTAGCAAAGCCGATGCTCTCTTCCCTTCGGGTACATCGTGAACGGCGAAATAAGATTCCAATCGCTCCTCGTAGCTATTCCAATCTTCGATGGATTCATCGAACTGTTCAAAATGAAACTGAAACAGTGCGGTACCCACTGCTTGAGTTCTCGTAGACATCTCAACAGATACGGTTCCGGTTTTTTTTTTAATCCTCGGGTCGCCAGTGTTTTCTATTTCTTTTAATGGTACAGTTGATTACAATAATTTGATTACAGACATACGCAAATATGTGATGATAACGAACACACGATTACACAGATACTATCGTAACAATGACGCTGTGCGAACTGACCAAACGTCCAATAGCCGTAATACGATACAATGGCATGGTAGTGCCATCTGTCCGACAATAAGGGACCCATAAGACCAACCCTACGGATGGTCATGAAGTATTGATAGTTATAAATTCCTTTGATTCCAAAAATTTGTCAGGCTCGTGACAAAATTGATTCCATAACATTGAAATGCATCGCACCATATGTAAGTGTTTTATCGTTTATTTTTAATTTAAATTTTATCACTGGTGAATTTCCAGAGTGCCTGAAACTTGCAATCGTTTCTCCAATACTCAAAAAAGGGGGGGGGGCACAAAAATCATGTTAATAATTACAGACTCATTTTTTCACAATATGCCTTCTCAAAGGTCATAGAAAGAATAATTAAATCCAGAATAATTAAATCTCTTGACAGTATTGATTTTTTTTAGTGAGAATCAATTTGGATTCAGAAAGGCAAAAAAGTATAGGGGGGAAGGGGACGCTTCTTAATTTTTTTCAAATGTATATATAGCAGATAACAATAATTGTAAAGCTGCATCATTATTTTAGATATCAACAAAGCTTTTGGTACTATGAATCATAATATTCTTCTAACTAAACTTGAATATGCAGGAATTCGGAGTTTTCCACTTAAATTTTTCAAAACATATCTTACTAACAGAGTTCAAAGTGTGAAAGTAAATTCCGTTATGAGCTCTAAAAGACCAATTACATCTGATGTACCTCAAGGATCAGTACTTGGACTTGTATTTCTAATATACATGAATGACCAGTGTAAATTAAATTTGAAAGAAAAAATCACTTCTTTTGCTTATGATACAGTTCTTTGTTACCCTGAAAGCTTTTCAATGAACTCGAGATACAACATGCAGAATGATCTTAACTTAATAAATATCTGGTTTAAAAATAATAAATTAAAATTAAACGTAGATAAAACTAAATTTATGTTATTTGGCTTTGGTACTTTCAGTGATTTTGGTGTCCTAAAATCGTGTGCGGAAAATTCACCGCCAGCAATTCACTGACAACAATTCACCGCCATGCAATTCACCGCTAGGAAAATTCACCGACCAACAATTCACCGCCACGCAATTCACCGCTAGGAAAATTCACCGCTAGGAAAATTCACCGCTAGGAAAATTCACCGACCAACAATTCACCGCCATGCAATTCACCACTAGGAAAATTCACCGCTAGGAAAAACTGAGTGAGTGAGTGACCCAGTAAGTGATTGAGCGAGTGACTGAGTGACCGAGTGAGTAAGTGATTGAGCGAGTGACCGAGTGAGTAAGTGATTGAGTGACCGAGTGAGTAAGTGATTGAGTGACCGAGTGAGTAAGTGATTGAGCGGGTGAGTGAGTGACCCAGTAGTGACTGAGTGACCGAGTGAGTAAGTGATTGATCGAGTCAGTGATTGAGCGAGCGAGTAAATTGGTTAGTGAGGGAGTGAGTGAATTGGTTAGTTAGTTAGTTTTTAACCTAGTAGTGTCACAAATGATTAAAAAATCCGATTGTTCCGAAAACGTACTTATGATGAAGTGTAGATTTGAAGACACTTGGATCGGGCGTCCTCTTCGTCGTGGTGGTCGTCGTCAGCCGCGCTTTGACATCGACATTTGGAACTGCTTTCAAGGAACGCGTAACGATTTCCCTAATACCAACAATTCTATAGAAGGATGGCATCGAGCGTTCCAACAGCAATTATCTGCTCACCACCCAGATATACGGAAGTTCATCGGTGCCATAAAAAGAGAACAGAGTTTGAATGAAGTTCGGATGGAGCAAATTGTAAATGGACAAAACCATCACATTAGGAGAAAGAAATACCGGGACTCTGCCCAGAGATTAAAGAATTTAGTTGATAAGTATCATCAAGGATGTGACATTTAAGACTATTTGAGAATTATAGCTCATAATGTATCATTTTAATTATGATATCAATATTTGTGAGAAATGAATATTTTTCTCGCGTTTTTTCTTACATTTGCGTGTTATCTGTTTTTCTAGATTAGTAGATTGGAACCCTTTAACTATAAATATGTAAGGAAGAAAATCATGTCGAAAATTGTTAAATAAATACTGTATGTTTTGAATGAAAATTATGTCAGATATTACTAATTAAATATTGTAGGTTTTGATTGAAAATTACCAATTAAATATGTATGTAATGAAAGCTGTGTGAAAATTATCCTTCTAAAATACTCCTCTAACATTGCCCAAAAAGAATGCCATTTTTTATATATTGAAGCTGTGGTTCCGTGAGTTTCAGTTTTCGAAAATGTTATTTGTCACCCAAGAGGTTTTATGTCCAAGAATTGGATGTTTAAAACGAGATAATTTCATACGATTTTTGAATTCACGCATATAACTTTAAACAATATGCGGCTATGGCTTTCTTTTACCAGTTTTGCTGATGGAGAAAATTAAACTTATCTTTATATTCACTTTATTCCATTAATTTTTTTTCCAGCATCAGTAGTAGGACATAATTATATGGCCTCTACAAAACGAACTGCGTCGTAGCGAACTAATATGAGGTGGGGATCATACATAATCACCGGTAAATGTTAGAAAATAACTAAAAGAGCTCTAGAACAATATTCTAAAAGTGAAAGCAATACAGCCAGACTCGGTTATAACGCCGAAATCCCGCGGAATCTTCGATGTCGTTATAGCCGAGTTTAACTGTATTTAAAATACTGGTTTTAATAGGTGTGGCATCATCAACAACCAATTTCAATCCACTGCTGGATATAGGTGTCCTCCTTAGATTTCCCCTCAAACGAAATGAAATTTTATGAAATTTTCGGAACTTCTATATGGTAATATCGCAACAACAAATTCAAGAAAACTTCGACTATAAACGAGTAAAACCGTGACATTTTTCAAAAAGTCTGGATGGAGAAGAAAAAACAGAAAAACCGGACTGGCACGGAAAATACGAGACAAAATGCAGGACATGTGGTCACCGATGCTTAGACTAGACTTTTAAAGATTTGTAAAATCACCCCTACCAACAGCGAGCTCTAAATCCACCCCCGTCTTCAACATATAGGCTTGTGTCATCTGCGAATGAAATTATTTTACCGTTCTACTTCATTTTACATAAATCATTAATATAAACTAGAAATAATTATGACCCAAGGGCCGATCCTTGTGGGACTCCTTTCATTATATTTCAAATGTGCTGATTTTACCATTTATTATGGCACAGCTTGTTTCCTATTGTAGTAATATGTTTTAAACCAATATAGTACATTGCCTGCTGAGAAGTGTTTTTATTTGTTAGAATATTTAAATCAACATAATCGAATGTTCGTTTTAAGTCTAAGACTGTAAGTCAAATGTCAAAATTCAACCCCCCTAATAAAGGGGGGGGGGGTTCAAAGGTTATATGGAGTAATCATCACTGAGCCGAAATCCCTGAAGCCATAAATATAAAATTTAGTAAGCAATATATTTTATTACCAGTTGTTATCCGCGGCTTCGCTCGCGTGGATTTTGCAATCTTAAAATTACTCTCACCTCATAACCCCCATGGGTGATGAACTTTCAGAAATCCTATCTTAGTGTGTATGTACATTATAAAATATAATACTAACTAAATTTCATATTTATGGCTTAAGCGACTTCGGCTCAGTGCTGATTGCTCCATATAACTTTTGAAACCCCCCTTAGGGGGTTGAATTGTAAAAAATTCCTTCTCAGTGAGTCTATATTACAATATTGATCTAATGTCATATTTATAGCTTCAGCTGTTTCGGTTCGGCATGATTTCAACGTTGACCCCCCCCCCTCCCCTCTTATGACGCCCTTAGGTTGTCGAATATGGAAAAACCATTTCTTAGTGAGTAGTGAGTCTTTACGTCGTGAAAAAAACTATTCACAAAATTTGATATTTACAGCTTCAGCGGTTTTGGCTCGGCGATGATGAATCAGTCAGGACATGTTATTTTCTATACAGTACTAGGGGGCTCTGCCCCCTACCACCTTTGGCGGCCAACCCCCCCCCTTTTCTCTTCACAACATATCTTGTTTATTTCGTCCCACATCATCAGCGTGCTATGGAAAGAGACACGTGAAAGCACCAGCTTACTGAAGAAGCGAATTTTATAATAATAAAGCAACAAAAAACAAATGTGATTCATCAAGTAATACCAGAAAACTTCCCCATGGGGGTCCCCAAACTCCAATTCGTTGACTTTTAGTGGGGGCCCTGACTGGATTTATCTCGGGCTACCGATGTGTTGCAAATTTTACAATGTTAAACAACAAAAATCAATGCGATTCATCCAGGGACACCCGAAATGAAACCTGCCAACTTTTACATGGGGCCTCGACCTGAAGGCTTGTCGGACATGCCCCCTGTGAGTGGCCACGAAAATTTTTAATTTTTATCAATTTTAAAACGAATAAAATCCAGGGCCCACATCCAGTAACGGGGACCCAATACGCAGATATTTAGTGGGGCACCCAGACACCGGATTTATCTCGGGCTTCCGCAGTTGAAAATTCTACAATGTTAAACGACAGAAAAGAATGAGATTCATCCAGTGCCCCCAAAATGAAACGGGACCCCTGACTCGGAAGCTAATCGGGCATTCCCCTGTGAGGGCCTCTGCAAATATTCATTTTACCAACGAATAAAATCCAGCCCCCCCCCCCCCCACGCAATTACCCTTGACCGAATTCGCAAATTTTATGGGGTCCCAGACTGGATATAAATTGGGCTTCCGCTACCGCAAATTTTTTAATGTTAAACCAGCAAGAAAACAATGAGTTCCATTAAGGACCCCTGGAAATGAAACCTTTTAACTTCCCCATGAAGGTATATGTGCAATCCCCCGGGTACCGCGACCCTGCATGTTGGGAGCACTGGTGATATATGTATATTTTACGTACACATACCTCTCGGCATGACCCCCACGAGGGCAGGGCTGACAGGGGCCGGAACGTTTCTTATCGCTTTTTGATATTTTCACACTATAAATTAAGCACAGAGGGGCCCGTGACAAAGCTGGTTTGGGGGCCAGCCATCAATTTCAGCTTAGGGGACCTGCTGCAGGATATGAGAGCCTCTGGGTACATGCACATAACTTGGTCCCGATGGGTCAAATGGGTCCCGATATATATGCAAGAGTTAAATGAAAACTTGACCCCAAAATCGTAACCGACTTCCGTAACACAAAAACGTAACAGATTTCCATCACTCAAAAAACGTCACCAACTCCCGTAATAAAAAAATCGTCACTAATTTCAGTTGCATAGGAAGGATATATATACGTATATAGTAAATATAGAGTACATATAGATACGCACTAAGGCGGGATTTCTGAAAGTTCATCACGTGAAATCGCGGGTAACAGCTAGTTCAGCATAAAAAAAATCCATTGGTTACTGATGATCAGCGATGTTTTTTATAATATCAAAGGAGATGATTTTAAGCATTTTTAGGGGGTTGGTTTATCGCGTATCCACTTACTTTATTATCTTTTAATTCTGTTATTATCCCTTTTAACATTTCATTAGAAGTTTCTGAGTAAAACAGAGTTAATGAAATTTTGTTGAATATACTATCTTGTATTGGGCAACAGCAATTTGTAATTTATACAAATACAAGGCCACAACAGGCAAAATGCCCAGCGAGGTGGCTGAGAAAAAGATGCCCACAATAAATATGGATGTCATATATTTCAAAAATACAGCAACCCGAATCCGTATCATCTGAATTTCTTCTCATAAAGTCATTATTTAAACTTTCCGCCATATCTTTAGGATATGGCACTTACTCACTCAATAGATCACTCACTCACCAGATCGCTCACTCACTTAGCAGCTCGCTCACTCACTCACGTACTGACTTACGCGCTCATTGAATCAGTGACCCACTCGCTCACTGAATCACTTACTCACTGGGTCACTCACTCAGTAACTCAATCGCTCATTCCCTCGCTAACTGACTCGCATCGAACTGTCGTCGGTGAATTTTCCTAGCGGTGAATTGCATGGCGGTGAATTGTTGTCGGTGAATTTTCCGTAAACCCCTAAAATACCATAGTATGACAGATGGTTGTACCTCGTATTGTATATGCACAGTTGTTAATAGAGTAGACACCTTTAAGTATTGGGGATTTTTTTTAGATTCGAAACTGTCCCGGAAAACACATTAATTATTTGAGTGTAGAATTAAATTGTTGATGGGGGGGGGGGCACACTTCAGCAATGTTTCTACACTTTCCGTCACACAGAAGTCTTTCATCCCTATCATTCTGAGTAAAAATAGATTCACGCATATATTTCTACTTTTCAATCAATTAAAGATACTCCCTCTATAACATTTGCATGTTAATAAAAGTTTGACCACTTTACGACAAAGGACGTTATATTGCGTCCAAACGCCAGTGGAATAAATTCAAAAAGTTCTCTCTATTTTCTTTCCTCTCACCTCATCATCGCGAAGCTTTGTTGTAACCCTACGAAAGAAAATAGTTTTTTTTTTACCACCGTGATGTATCCTAATATATACAGAGCGAAAGGTAGGTGAAGGTGAAAAAAACTACTTTTCGCACTTACTCTATTATCGTTAAGTATTGCAGATAAGAGCATAATAGATAAGTATATATCTCTCTCTACCTCTCTCTCTCTTATACTTATGTGTATTGTACTTGTTTTCCCTTTTTTTTCATTTGTTTTTCTTTCCCTTACTTTTCTACTTTTTCTTTCCTTCATTTTCTACCTTTTCTTTCCTTCCTTTTTCTAACATGCGGTTAGGTTAGGACAAGGTTACCATATTAATCACTGATTCGTCAAACAGAGATCAACCGAATTTCTTGCCAATCGCTTGTAAGCGAAGCTGTTAAAAATGTCTTATAAAAGAACTGGCCATCTCGATTTTAAATTACATAACTCTGGAATACAATTTAGACGTCATACTATACAGTTACCAAAGCCAAATAAAACTCGTTTCCAAAATCTTTTCCTTATTTTAGCTCCTAAAATATTTGAGTTATTTCCTCAGTTAATAAGTGAACAATCTTCATGTACATATTTTTTAAAAATTTAAAATCTTGACTGTAACTCAAGAAAATGTAGATTACCTATTTGGCATTGTAATGTAATCTTTTAAAGCCAAATACAACGCCACAACAGGCACAATGCCCAACGAGGTGGCTGAGAAAAAGATGCTCATAAAAATATGGATGTCACATATTTCAAAAATACAGCAACCCAATTAAAAATGCAATTAACAAAAATTATAAACAATATATACACATGATAAAATATTATACAATGCTCATAAATAATATTATGATTGTCTTAATCTAAGTATGGATAGCTTCTCGATTTACCCCAATATGTTTATCGTACTTCTTTTTAAACGTGTCAATTGTGTTACAATTGACTACCTCCGGGGGTAAGCTGTTCCATTTATTAACAACCCTATTAGAGAAAAATTCCCTACGACACCCTAACATTGCATTGTCCCTCATCAATCGATACTGGTGTCCCCTTGTAAAAGCAGTCGATTGGCGGTGTACTTTCATGGTCCATCCTATCCATCCCATTGAAAATTTTAAACACTTCGATCATATCTCCTCGACACTTGCGTTCATCCAATGTAAACATATTCAAAAAATGAAGTCTCTCTTCATAACTCAAGCACCGTGTGCCAATAAGGACACGCGTAGCTCTTCTCTGCATCCCTTCAATCAACTCTATGTCCCTATGTAGGTATGGTCTCCAGAACCTTACAGCATACTCCAGTCCAGGACGAACTCAAAAAGCGGAAGAATGACTTTAGGAGAACGCGAAGATACCTTTATGAAAATGAAACCGAGCATTCTATTCGCTTTTTTGACCACCGCTGAACAATGTTCAGAAAACCTAAGCCGCTCGTCAATGGAAATTCCCAAATCGGTGACCCTAGTTGCATCCGGGATAGTGACACCATTCAACTCGCAAGAGAACCGTATGTTGTTTGAACCAAAATGAGCGACCATGCACTTATCAACGCTAAACGTCATGCTCCATTCATTTGCCTATTCTGCAATCCTGTTTAAGTTGGTCTGGAGCAACTCCCTATCGCATTGATTAATCTTCCGATTACCCTCATTAGCTTCACATCATCTGCGAATTTGCTAGTAATCCCATCGATACCCTGATCGAGTTTATCGATAAAAAGTGAAAAAAGAGTGGGGCCAAGGACACTTCCTTGAGGAACTCCACTTTCAATGCCTGTCCAACCAGAGAATTCCCCGTTCACCATAACTCGTTGTGACCTATTTCTTAATCACGATTCTATCCAATTCAGCAAGTGCCCCCCATCCCACAATCTCGCTTGCTTAGCCCCATAATGTTTTGTGTCTGTGTTTCAACTAACTAAATGAAATTATCTTAAGCCTGAATAACTTACCCCAGTAAGGAGCTACTCCAGAAGTAGATACATAGAACTTCAAGGACCGGGAATTCTTCTTATGTTTTCTGAATTCATCAGCTCGAAATCCCATGACAGCACAGCTGCTTTCATCTTTGCCGCATGTCGTGCACATTCCGTCAACGTAGTCTTGCCAAGATGGGCATTGATAGCTTACAGGAGTAACTCTTCTATAATTTATCGAGTAAATGAAGAAGTCTATAGCTCTCTGGTGACTGCATGCGGCAAAGCGACGTGTTGCTGAAAAAAAAAAACCGCATGACTTAAGCTAGAGCCACACTAATGTCCAGCCTGGTTCAACAGTCATTTGCAAATATTTGCTTCCAATGTTTGCTTCACCTGCTGCAATGAAGCACCAGCGACATAAGCTTGTTACACACTGGTCCAGCGTGGCCCAATGTTTCTTGGCGAATATTTGGAAACTTACTCCGAGTTGTGACTGTTGGCGTTCTTCGACCAATGTGTGACCAGACAGATTGGAAGATCGGGAAGGAAGGCGACTCCTTTGACTTGGGGGAGGGGAGTGGTCTTTAGTCCTGGTCTCTTCAACCAGCCTTCCGATATCTTCCAGCCTCCAACATTTGGCGATCATTGCCAATGGCGGAGCGGCCATACTACTCGCCCACGTATTGGGCCAGGCTGGACACGAGCGTGACGTTATGAAAATGTGGTAATTGTCCACAAAGGATATATACTTTTAAATTTTCATTAAAATATTACTGGTTAATTTCTTTCGATATAAAAGAGAAAGGTACAAAATTTATTAATTGATTTTACGCAATTTCAATTACCAAATTTTTAATCATTTCACAGAGATGACAAATATCACAGCTGAATTTACCTTACTTTTGTTACATACATCTTTCATATTTAACTTCAATTTTAAAATTAACCGTAGAATTTTCATTCCAATAATACACTCTTCGTGAAACATCGGTATAGCAAAGTAGACGTCGATATAGCGGGATTTGTGACAGTTTGCAAACGCGGATAGTTCAATGCTGTATAGTAAGGGCTGTTTCATCTCACCTCGGTCTCGGATTTTGCCGGGGCAAACTAGAAAAAGAGGTCTCTTTCTCGTTAGCCCGCGGAGTTGCTGTGCGATGTCACGGCACTGATAGTTTTTTTCTCGCAAATGACATCTCTTCAACACAGTACGTCTTGTAAGCTGGATTATTTTGAATTTTAGTTGCTTATTTCACTGTTTTTAAGTGATCTCTCAGTGTTGTTTCAGTGTCACTGGCATGCGCGGGTCGGTATTTATTATATATTTTTTGTGGTTCTTGTGTAAATCAGTGACAAACAAATATGAGTTGTGCGATTGCAACGTGCGAGAACAATTCTCGGATAAATTTCTCTTGGATATAAAATCTTTATCCTTTGGTGGATTAACAGTGCCGTCGACATGGAGAAGAAAGACACGGAGAAAAACGGTTGATAGATTCGAAAGAATTTTTAAATCTCTCCATGAGCGAGCGAGCGTGAGACATTCAATCATAGAAAAGGTGTTATTAAATACCTAAAAGGGAAACTTATACGAAGGAATTCAGTGATATATGCCCACAAGCTCTTTCTACATTTATTCTAGGATGAGAACTTTTATCAGAATTAAAAGTAAGAATGGGGGTAAAAAGTGCATTTGAAAAGAGATGAAAAAAAACAAATGAAAAAAAATAATAACTAACATTTTATCAGGATTCTTTTTATGATTTCCATATTTTATGTTGCAGTTGCATTGGTAATAACGAAGTCCAAGGCTTTTAAAAGCTACACCTAATTCAAACGAAAACAAGAAGGCAATTAAAAATTATTAGAAAGTTCAGAAGATAATTGAAATTATCTGTTTCGAGCTGGCTTTCAATTGCTGGCTTGCTTTGTTGCCTTTCAGTCAACACGATAAAAGTTAACGTACGTGATTGAACTGAGATGGATCCGAGAAAAATATTCTTAGTGGTGGTTATCTTACAAGCAAATGCAAACTTCTTATTTTAATTGTTCAAATGGCTAAACGAAGCAAGCCAATAAATAAACAAATACAAATACAAATACAAATGCCACAACAGGTGAATTGCCCAACAACGTGGCTAAAAAAAGATGCCCATTAAAAATATGGATTTCAAATGTAACCCAAGTGCAGCAACCCAATACAGAAACATATATCATGAAAGAAAGAACTAGTAATTAGTACTGTATAATGACTGGTAGTTTATAATAATTAGTACTGTATAATTAGCACTGTCCATAAAAAAATTATGGATGTCTTAATCTAAGTATAGATAGCTTCTCGATTTATCTCACTATGTTTATCGTACTTCTTTTTAAACGCGCCAATCGTGTTAGAAGTCACGACCTTCAGAGGTAAGCTATTCCATTCATTCACAACTCTATTAGAGAAAAACTCCCTGAGACACCACAACCTGGAATTGTCCCTTACTAAACGATACTAGTGTTCCCTTGTAGAAGCAGTCGATTGAGGGTGTATACATAATTCACGGTACATCCTATCTATCCCGTTGAAAATTTCAAACACTTCGATCATATACCCCCGACACCAGCGTCCCTCTAGTGTAAACACGTAGCCGGCTAATTTGTCACACTCAACTCGTCGCGCCTCAATTTGTCACACTCAACTCGTCGCGCCTCAATTTTTCGTGGTACAAATTTGTCGCAGCTCCAATTCATCGCGATACAAGTTTATCGCAGTGTTAATTCGTCGCGGCACAAATTTGTCGCAGCTCCAATTCGTAGCTGTACAAGTTTGCCGCCGTGTCAATTCGTCCTGACATCAATTTATATATTACAGCGCAGAATCAATTTCGTCGAACCGTCGATTCTTCACTGTACATGTTCCACGCGAGCTTTTATGTAGGTTTTTGTCTTATACGTGAAATAAGAAACATGAACAAAAGTGTACACGCAGTTTACTGAAAATAATTATTTTTTGTCATTGCGGGAAAGGTAATCGAAATTAAAATTTCAATTGTTAATAACACTTTATTATTGTAATATTACCATATCAACTACATTTAAAAATTTAACTGCATATAAAAATTTAATTACCGTATATTTGAAAATTCAGTAATAAAAATTTGAAATGTGAAATAATTGATTTTTTCTGTGATAAAATTTCAATATCATGTGGAAAAATTTCGGTTTGCATGATATTTCCCAAAGCGGAGTAGAGCCTCTCTAATTGTAAACTTCTATCTGCCCCATGGGCTCGAGAGTTTCTCTTCCTCCCCCCCTTCCGAGAGTCACCAACATTTACCACTACGGTATCTCCATAAGAACCTGAAATATTCAATTAATTAATAATTCAATTAAATCAATATTTAATTTTCAACGTATAAGCCGCACTTCCCGCTTCCTGCCAGGATTTTCATTTCTCGCAGTGAAGGGTGTTGGGGGGAACATACCAAGATGATAAATTGGGATTAAATAAATTTTGAAAATATAATTTTCACCGTATAAGCCGCACTTCCCACTTTCTGTTGGGATTTCTATTTCTCACAGCGAAGGGAGTTGGGCGCAGATCAAGGGTAGAAATGTACAGTGCTTATAAATGACGATTCGATGAAGCTTTCATAATGCCCACAGGATGAGCACCGACAAAGGCTATATAATCACCAATAAGAAAGACGACTATAGGCCAGTCGCAAAAGATATAATATAACCATTAATCTTATGTCTATGATCAGTCACATATATTTGGCTGGCTTGTTTAAATATTTTCACATAGTTTTCATTAGCGTCCAAGTTTTTGTACAAGGTTGGTGTGCTTGGTCTACATTTTTCTGTTGGCAAAAACGTGGAATATTGCAAAACTGAACGTGGAAATGATCTGTTGCTTTGTGTATGTGTTTAAAAGTTTTTCCCACATAATTCATGTTCCGAAATTAAAAAAAAAACTTTTAATGCAATTGAATGAAATTAGCCTATAATTAATTTTCTTTATTTGAGTCTATTGTTGTATAAAATAGAGATACAGATTATACGGATGACAAGAAATAATGTAGTACTTTTTAAAATTAAATTGTTTGAATTCAATTTAAATTGCGATAAATTGAAATCATCCCCTACGTATCGTTAAAAAAAAGAAAGAAATTTATGGTACTTTAAAATAGCATCACTTGTTATTCTATTAATCATCATCTGGCTTTTTATTGCGATATTCAAGTTAGATAAGTGTGTAAATAAAATGTTGCTCAAAGGCACTGAAAATAAATAAGGGTTTTGATGGTAGCGAGTCAAAATCGGACGGGACATATGCGGACAACATGGAAATAGGGTCAAAATCGGACAAATTTTGCCGCGCCCTCGATGTTGGCGCTGTATCTCCCATTTGTTTCCCCAACCTGTTAAATGGCGACAAAATGGATACAACAAGAAACCGCGTCAAAATCGGATAAATTTTGCCGAGCCGGCGATGTTGGCGGTTTATCCATAATTTTTCCACCAAGCTGCTAAGTGGCGATTTTCTCTTTGATGGACATTATAAAGACATGCAGAGAAACTTTTGATGAAATTTGAACAATGAAAGACGTGAGTCGTCTACCAGTCGCCAAAACAAGTTAAAAAAAACCCCGTCCTCTTTGAACCACTGACAAGTGATGGATTGCTACACGTAAAAAAAAAAACGCCGACATAACCAACACTATAATAATATATAGCTTCAGTAGAACTAGTGCCATTATTATTACCGGGCTCGGCGAGGAGGTGATCATAAGTCCTTATCCCGAGGGATTTCTATCCTAGGAAGGGTCTCTACAACTAATCTCGCCTGAGTATTATCAGCACAGTGCGTGGACTACGGCATTGTCAAACCAAAGGAAGTTGATTGTTTCATAAGAGGGAAAATTAGTAAAATCATACATAAATTAATGAGCACTTATACGATCATATACATAAACGATATCGATTGATCGTACATGCGAGATATATCGGGGGAAAAGAAAAATAACTACATCAACTGAACTAAATTTAATCAATAAAAATCACGGCAACTCACAGATGCCACACGTGGATATAAATACACTCATTGCCATAAAAATTTGCGCAACAAGAAATAATTGTGGGA
This sequence comes from Pholcus phalangioides, assembly GCF_987345545.1. Classification (NCBI taxonomy): domain Eukaryota; kingdom Metazoa; phylum Arthropoda; class Arachnida; order Araneae; family Pholcidae; genus Pholcus; species Pholcus phalangioides. The sequence continues at coordinate 28,724,050 of NW_028301604.1, read as the reverse complement.
TCGAAACGAAAGTTGGCCTGAAGGTACATGTCGGGCAAATATGCAAATGATTAGAAATGCAGCGTGATTGCGCATTGCGTAATGCCACTAGAGGGCATTGAACTTCGTTCTCCTTGGAGTATAAAACAGGTATGCAGAGCTTGCTGGAGTGTATTTAATCGTTTGCAAAGGAAATGCTGAGGTAGACATGCCGTTACGCCGTCGTCGAAGACCATATGAGCAGTTGTCAGAGTTCGATAGGGGAAGAATCATCGGGATGATGGAAGCTGGGTGGTCAGCTCGGCGAGTAGCTCGTCAACTAGGCCGTTCTGATTTTACTGTGAGGAAGTGTTGGGACCAGTGGACAGAAGAGACGTCATTTACACGGCGACCAGGTTCGGGACGCCCTCGACAGACCAGTCGTCGAGAAGACCGTCACATCATCCGAAACGCACGCGTAGAGCCAACTGCCTCATTGGCCGCTATCCAGACACAGGCAGCAGCTTCACTACGGGCCCCTGTGTCTTCCCGAACCATCGCAAGGCGCCTGGCTGAAGGATATCTGGTATCGCGGCGCCCATTACGTGTGCTGCCAATGACACCCACACACCAACGCCTCCGTTTGGAGTGGTGTCGAGCACGACGGGATTGGACTGCAACGGAATGGAACCAGGTCGTCTTCAGCGACGAATCGAGATTCAACTTGAGCAGTGATGACAATCGTGTTCGTGTGTGGAGGCCCCGTGGTGAACGCTTCAATCCTGCCTTCGCTTTACAGCGACACACCGCTACCACAGCTGGTGTCATGGTATGGGGTGCCATTGCTTACGATACACGGTCACCCCTAATATTGATCCATGGCACAATGACAGCCCAGCGGTACGTCCATAACATCCTTCAGCCACATGTGTTGCCACTCATGGCAGGGCTCCCAGGAGCCATTTTTCAACAAGACAATGCTAGGCCACACACAGCAAGGATGTCACAAGACTGCCTCCGCCCCATTACCACCCTTCCCTGGCCTGCTCTATCCCCAGATTTGTCACCAATCGAGCATATCTGGGATCATTTGGGACGGCAAGTTGGACACCCTACGAGGTTGGTGGAACTAGAGGCGCATTTACAGCAACTGTGGAACGAGATGTCTCAGGACATCATACGGAACTTGTATGCCTCAATGCCCGCTCGTATCGCATCGTGCATTCGCGCTAGAGGGGGTCCAACAGAGTACTAAAGCTTCTGTTCATCTGTACTTTTTTCTGCAATAAATGATCCTTTTTCTTGGATTTTCTAATCACTTACTTATATCAACGTAGTACTTACATGTGTAAAATTTCGTTTCATTTTGACGACTTCTTCTGGGTGCGCAAATTTTTATGGCAATGAGTGTATGATAATATAGAAAACATGTGAAATAGTTCGACAGAAACATTAAAAAAACATTTTATTCTAATGAAGTGATTTAAAACTATGCACACACACACACACTTATTCCGATTACAGTCAATCCCGTTTTTAACGTTCCAGCTTAGTACGACTTATTTCTGTGGTCTCAACTCTAAGTACAGTGGATCCCGCTTATAACATTTTTTCAAAAAACCTGTCACAAAAACATTGTAAACGGGAAAATGCTTTAAATGGAAAATCTTAGAGTGAATTAGTGAGTTGGAAATACCAGAATAAGTCGTACTAAGCGGGAAAACTATATAAGCAGGATCGACTGTAATTCTCATTAAGATTTCCCATTTAAAGCGGTTCTCGCTTACAACGTTTTCCATGACAGTTTTTTGGAAAACGTTATAAGCGGGATCCACTGCATTATTTAATATTTATGGATTTGCATATAATAGGTGGTCTATTAAAAAATCTTTGAGTTGAGCATAATGAATCGAAATGATAGATATCAAGTAGATACATGCGATCTTCATGTTTAATTGATTCAGAATTGAAATTCTATTACTGTCTTATTAAGGATGGGACGAATAGTGATTTGAGCGAATAACCGAATACTCGGCGGCCGAATATGTATTTTCTTAAAATTCAACACAATCATAAATAAAATTGTTGTTTTTAATTGAAAATAAAATTATTTGTAATTTCAAATGTTTGACATTGAATTTTAGTTATACTATTTATTATTTAAATAAATATTGAAAGATTTTTATTGCCAAGATAATGACAATCAAATTTAACGATTGTTGTATTTCAATATTACTTATGGAATCAATTTCCTTTTCAACACTCGTTACCAGTTTTACGTCTTTAATCAAGAAAATGTCTCAGCCATTATTTAGTCCCAACTATATAGTAATGTATCATAAAATTTACGACTTATTTTCTTATTTTTCCTCTCTAGATGTTCTTTGTCTCATTCGGGAGCTCAATACGTATCTGGTCTAGGTACAACCTTCAGTTAATGGAACTTGCGTAATTCATGCTAGCTTCCACCTTATTGAAGAAAAAAATAAGCGTGACCATACGTCCCACGTTTAAATAAACTTACCCGTTTTGTGGTCCAGGATTTTTTATTGTTCTTGATTATGCTTGATAACTTGATCCACATTGCAGCTCTTATTGATGAACAATCATTAGTTACACTTGTCCGAAAATGGGTAAAGAGCACGAATAACTACATTTACTAAGAAATTTATTTCAAATGCTCCAGAGGAATGTGGACCGGAGGAGGAGGCCGGACACCCTTTGCTTATATTCAATCGTTCGAGAAAAATTACTGGGGTCACTGGTCGAAAATCTGGGGTGAACGGCACCGAGACTACCTCAAGTTACCAAGGACTAAGATCAGGAGTTTCGTAAGTGTTTCGAACCAGTAGGTACTCATCTTTGTTTTAAACAAATAAATTTGCTTTCTGATCGATTCTGCAGGTGTCGGATGCATGCAAAAATTACCATGGGTGCTCAGAACCCACAGCACTGACTCGGATTACCGAAAAACGATACAAAACGACTCTCGAGAGGGGGGGGGGTAGATCTGTTGGTTTTACATGACAGTCTCGGTTTTTGTCCAATTCGGATCCCGCTTATAGCGTTTTTGAAAAAAAGTCATAAAGAACTTTGAATAAACTAAAAACGCGCAAATTCCCTCAGAGAGAGACAGCCAGACTGGGGCAGACACAGGGAATGTCTAATTTCGTTAGAAGTGTTAAAATATCCTATATAACACTGCTCAAAACAAAAAAAAATCGGTTTACCAAAGAAACTTCAACGGTTTTAGGGTAAAGGTTTTAGTGGGCTGCTGATTCCAAAACTGGTGTTGGTTTTGACGAAATGACTAGTTTTGAGATAGTACATATTCTCAACATTCCAATGCAGTCTGTAATCACTATTTTTTGCGGCAGATTTTTACTTTTGTGTTTTTTTATTTATTTTCCTAACTTATTCTCAATATTATTGCATTCATATCATCATTAAGGAAGCGTAATTTTCATATTTACGGAATAAATGCGATAAAAGTGGAAATTAGCCGATGTAGATGAGTAAATACGAAAATTTTGATTTTTACAACTTTTCCTCAAAATTTCGAAGATTTACAATTATAAGCGAAAATAGGTTGTGATTTTGCTGAGCAAAATGCTTTTGAATTCTAACTCGTGAATTAAGAGTTCAGTTGCCTTCCGTTTCTGAGTTCTCTCCGAAAATTATGGATGTTATTGACTGTTTATAGAAGGACCAAACTATATATCCATTCGCACACGTTTTGCGCATCAAGTTAATTTTCTCATGAACGCAAAAGTCAGAGCCATTTTTTTCGAAAAGACAGAAAAAAGTTTGACAGCAGCAGAAGAGTTTAAATACATTTATTTTACACGATATTCGACGCGACAAATTAAACTCTGCAGCATATACAGTGGTTTTATGCTGGGCCTATCTGAAGCCGTGACAACACTTACATCAACTTTGCACCCAAATTTTGTACTTTGGAAAGCTTCTCCAAGATAATATTTTTTGCAACGTTATGGCATGGTATGAAGTCATTGATAAATAGAATCATACTACTTTCAGTAGTCATCTAAAAGACTTCTGTTGATGGCCATGCACATGAAATTCTACTACCTACTTTGTAAAGGCAGTTATTCAAAGTCTTCGTAGTCCCGCTAATAGCAAGAATGCTGACACTGTCAACCTTCGGTTTACGAACGTCTCGGTTTGCGTTAAATTCGGTTTACCAACAACAAAAATTGATTCGGTTTACGAACACGCAAGCAGGAAAATATTTGACTAAATTCGAAATGATAATGGAGAAATTGAAGTGTCTACGGCCACATTTCGATTTTTTCAAATGCATTCCTCCGAATTCGACACCTTTTATCCAGCTCATAGATCAGCTTGTCATTTCAAATTTTGGGACGGTTTTCATCAAAGAAATTTTTGAAGCACGTTTTGCAATAACCTCTGACACATATGTAATTACTACTATCTGATTTCTAGAAACATCATTTTAATGTCCCACATTGCTCATAGAACTTATTGATGAAGTTTGGCAGCAAGTGACTTATAAAACCATGAATTCGGTTTGGAACGCATTGTAGCCAGATTGCTTTGCAGGCAGAAATTTCGAGAGCTTTGACACTGAGATTAATAGGTGAAATTAATCAGACAAGACATGGGTACAGCTCTGCCCATGTATAGCATATATGCCCGTTTTCTCGTAAAGTCTGGATTTTCTCTGGAAAAAAGTGTTTTTAGTGTCAGTATGATTATTTCAATAGGTTTCGAGTTATTCACTTGAGCGTGTAAAAATTGACACTGTAGGAATCTTCGGGGTCTTAGAAACGAATGAATCTATTTTTACATTAATTCCTATGGGCAAATGTGTTTCGGTTTGCCAACCTACCTCAGGAACGAATTAACTTCGTAAACCGAGAGTCGACTGTATTATGTACCTACAACGCCGTTACTACTCACAGAGGGAAGTACTATTAAAGAAGGAGATATGGGGAGACTACTGAAATATTAGCTTTTAATTAAGTACTTTATTACTTCGCTTCAAAATGAAACCTGAAGGAAAAATGTATCGTTAGTTTTGTCCATTTTTGCAAATAAATGCAAAATCTCGGATTTAGAAAAATTTATTTTTGCGAAATTTCGAAATTTTATGCGCAAAATTTACGTATATCACATCATCAGACATTCGTTATTTGTCATGATCTTGAGCTGATGAACCTCTTACTGGGACAACAAAGAAAATATTTTTAGAGAGCCAGCGGTTCTCATAGACAAAATACATCTCCCAACACTTCATATAAAACTCGGCTTAGTGAAGCAATTCGATAAAGGTGCTCAATAAATAAAGTGGCGAGTGCTTCCAATTAATTTGTAAAACGTTTCCTGGACTGAACAATGAAAAGCTGTGAGCAAGGATTTTTGATGGTTCTCAAATTCATAAATTTCTTAAAGATACGAAATTTTCAGCATTTTTGACGGATATTAATCAATATCCGTCCAATCCGGTCAATCTTCAGTTTGATCATGTTTCGTATCGGTTGTTGAGAATTTTTTGACAAAGCAGAGAACGATGAAGAATTGCAGTAAAATACGATTAATTTGTAATTTGAATTTAAAAATTTTCAAACGTTTGAAAAATAGGCTGTTAATATAAGCACAAAGGCGCATTTTCTTCTTAGTTACTTGGTCCAATTTCACAGACAATCTGAGCCATTTTAATGACAAGAGAGGCGGTTTCATCAAGATGTGAAAGTAATGGAACAGAATTATCAAGGCAAGCTCGAGCTTCGCGTATGATGGCTCATTACTCTACCGAAGCCTCCTATGAAAGACATTCAAAACCCATAACAGAAAATCATGCAAGTGCTTCTCCTTGAATTAATTTAATATCATTTTGTGTTCATTTTAGTGGACACAATGCAACATTATAGAGCATATCATTACTGCATTGATCTATTCTGATATCCTAAATATATTCCCTTATTTTCATTCCATATATTATACGATATATAAATGTATACACGATATGTATAATGTATTCACGATATGTATAATGTATACACGATATGTATAATGTATACACGATATGTATAATGTATATTATACATTCATATATTGTTTTACTTTTATTCTGAACATAAATGTACCACAAATTTCGTGTGACGTGCATTGCCTGCATATTGAAATCTGATAATGGAGTGGAGTGTTTTTAAAGATGTGCATTTATTGATTTACAAATACGCATTATTTTATTATCAAGGACGGGCTTAAGCATTTTGTGGCCCTCGAAAACGGAGTTTTCTAATCCCTGAGTAACCATGAACACCCTGGAGCACGCCAGGTTTACATAGGCAGAATGAACATCAAACTACTATTTCATGGTTAAATTAAAAAAATCATTGGAAAATAAATTTGAAGGATACTGCCCGCTGCTTCCAGACATTTAAAGGTTGGAGAGCTGTCAGGGAAATTGAACCGATTACCTACCCAGGACCTCAACTTCATACTCTTTCGGCCGGGCAAGTATGCATTATGTATGCCTTGTGTAATTTTTTAAATTTTAAAAGAAGAATTTAGCAACCCATCGTCCGGAGCACTAGATCCACCTCCACCCTTTACTTGACTTGGAGGAAGGGGATCTGTGAAAACCCTAGGAAAGAGAAATAAGGTTCGATGTCTGAATTTTAAAGGTTTTTTAGACAAAATTTTAAGCTACAGCGAAACCTCGATACAACGACTCTGCAGACCAAGAAAAAATGTCGTTGTAGATTATGTAGGTATTATATATCGTTATGTCGAGAGGTAACAGTTTAACATTAGAGTATAGGCATTTTCAAACAAGGCTTGAAAAAATATCGTTGTAGAGTAATTTATCGTAATATTGAGTATCGTTGTAGCGAGGTTTAAATGCATTCGCTTTGTTGAAAACGAAGTTTTTAAATTAAAATGCAATCAAAGTATTTTCTTTCATCACGTTTTTGCGGCCCCTAACATTTAACGCCCCGGTTGCGGCCAACCTTCACACTTGCCCAAGTCCGGCCCTAAGTATCATCAGTATTGACTTCCGATTTATGTATTGATTACTTTTCATGATTAAATTGATTACTTTTCATGATTAAATTGATTACTTTTCATGATTAAATTGATTACTTTTCATGATTAAATTGATTACTTTTCATGATTAAATTGATTACTTTTCATGATTAAATTGATTACTTTTCATGATTAAATTGATTACTTTTCATGATTAAATTGATTACTTTTCATGATTAAATTGATTCATTCCATTGATTCAAGCTTGCTAGTGATGTAAACTCCGCTCGCAGATTTAAATGCGATTTGTGTGCTGCTTATGTAGTACTACTGAAATTTAGTTTTCACTTTATGTTAAAAATTAGAGCGTTTGAAAAAAAATAATGCCAGATTCACACACAGAATCAGCACTCAAAATTACCCTGAAATCACTAAAAAGTTTTTTTCAATAAAATTAGTGTTGAGCAGTCTACGTGTCAAAGCACTCGAAATTTCTGCCTGAAAAGCAATCTGGCTACAATGCGTCCCAAACAGAATTCATGGATCTGGTAAGTCTAGAGCCGCCCTTAGAGGTGTGCGGTTGCACCGGGCCCCGCACTCACGGTAACTTATTGGAGGCTTCCATCAATTCTTAAATTATTTCTTGCATTAATTCCGAATTTTCATCAATTCTAGAATTTTTTCTTCCGTTCATTCTAAAAAAAATCAATTCTGTTATTATTTTTCTAATTAATTCTGAATTTTCATTGGTGTTGGATCTATTTCTTAGAGTTAATTTTAATTCCTCAATTCCAAAATTTTCATCAGTTTCTGGAATATTGTTTCCTCTCATTACTTTGAAACTACCTTTAAGTACTGAATTATCATTAATTTTTTTTATTTACATTTTATTGCGTATTTAAAATTGTTTGTTAGGATATTTCTCAGCATTCCTGCATATTCTGAAATAATAGCTGATGATCTTCCCCCCCACCCCCCACAAAATATATAAAATCGGGGCTAAGGGTGTCCTAAACATTTTTGATGCCTCGAAATTTTTGAGATGGCCCCGTGTCTGATAACGGCGCCCCTGTGTCACTTTTTGCAAAGCTTCATGAATAAAAATTATGAGGAATGTAGTGTATTAGTGTATTAAATTATGTTTGCAGAAGTCAGCGATTGTTAATTCTGAGGCAGAGATTATTGCAAAACACCTTCTTAAAAGTCCTTTGATTTAAACCTTCCCTCAAAGTTTTAAAATTACTTTTTTATCCATGGGTTGGATAAGAGTCGTATTTGGAGGTACGGACGGCAATGTTAGAAAACGACGTTTCTCAGAAGAAAACAAGGCGACAATTGACTCTAATCCTCCCAGCTCTCAGTCAATTTATTCTTCTTCATAGTACAATCTCCCATGGGGTCGGCAGCCGATTGATTACATTGATTCTTCTTCAAACTTTCCAGGAACTTATTCTCCCCCCCCCCCCCATTCAACACATTTAGAAAATGTAACTCGAAAAATCGCCAGAATCATTCGCCAATAAGTGTTAAATTATCGGTAAACATGAAATGTCCGATTTTTACCCGATCGCGATCAGAGAACGTAGCTTAAAAATCACCAGAATTACTCGCGAGTAACGTTTGATTATTGGTAAACATAAAATGTCCGCATATGTCTCGTCCGCTTTTAACCCCTAATCGTTTAGATATCGTGGAGTGTTTATATGTAAGATATGATATGATTTTTTTAAATTAAAATTATCCTGATAAATGTAGGCTATAATCAGAGGCGGATTTATAGCTTTCCCACCTGTGGGCTATTCAAACCTTGATTCCCTTCTCCTTTTCTAATTCATGTTCTTGATCACCAATTACTCAGTTTTGGTTACGCCTTTTCACTTGAACTTGTCATCTTGGGATAAAGCCCACCACATACCCCTTCCCCACAAAGGAAATATACCTCTGAATATAATCCTTTATTGTCTGTTAATGTTAATTCACTTCTTTTGTAAGAAATTTTTACTAATTGACTGGAGCCGTATGAGTGTCATGTACATGAAGTTACATACAATGGGTTAATTAAAAGTCTGATTTCATTATTTTTACTCGAGAGTTGTTACTTTAGAGGTGAAAAAAAAAACAAATAAAAACAATCGATTGACATTTGCAGTTGTGTCAGACAGGGATGCTGTGGGTGCTCACGGTACTTTATGGAATAGGTATGAGCACCCAGAGAAATGATTCACAAATCAAAATGTCATACTTAAAGATCAAGACAAGAACCCACAAGTTCCAAACACTTCCGGCACCCTTGGTCAGTCAAAGTTGCCGACATGCAGGAAACATTGAAGAAGGAGGGGAGCTGAAAATCGCCATTCATTTCGTATATAAAGCCTCCGTCCCACAAGAGTGGGCTAGGGGACCATTGGCAAGATAATTAAAGTTAATAAAAGTCTAAAGATAATAAAAGTCTTTGTTGAACATAACCGCAAAAACCACAGCCGGCGTGAACCCCGGCGTGAAGCAATCCCTATTGTTCGGTTATTCACAAAGGAAGACGCTCGTTCCGCTGCATTTGTATTGAAAGCCATAAAAATTATTGCTTCCCCGAGGCCCGAGACGACCGCGAATCCTGACAAAGACTTTTATTATCTTTAACTTTAATTATCTTACCAATAGTCCCCTAGCCCACTCTTGTGGGACGGGGGCATTTACTTCGGTGTGATAATACAAAGTGATTTAAAATGTACATTGCATTGCAAAAAAATAATTAGAAAAAGGGGTTCCGTTCACAATCCCGACAGACGAAATCCCGACAAGTCACAATCCCGACAGACGAAATCCCGACAGGTCAAAATCCCGACAGGGTCGAAATCCCGACGGGTCGAAATCCCGACAGGGTCGAAATCCCGACACTGTCCAATTTAAAAATTCAATTTCGCCGTATAAGCCGCACTTCGTGATTTCTGTCGGGATTTGAATTTCTCGCGGTGAGGGGCGTGCGGGCGCCGATGAGAATGATAAATTGCGATCAAATAAATTTTTCAAATTTTAATTTCGCCGTATAAGCCGCACTTCGCGATTTCTGTCGGGATTTGAATTTCTCGCGATGAAGGGCGTTGGGGTGACGATGAGAATGATAAATTGCTATCAAATAAATTTTAAAATTTTAATTTCGCCGTATAAGCCGCACTTCGTGATTTCTGTCGGGATTTGAATTTCTTGCGGCAAGGGGCGTTGGGGTGACGATGAGAATGATAAATTGCGATGAAATAAATTTTTCAAATTTTAATTTCGCCGTATAAGCCGCACTTCGCGATTTCTGTCGGGATTTGAATTTCTCGCGACGAGGGGCGTTGGGGTGACGATGAGAATGATAAATTGCTATCAAATAAATTTTAAAATTTCAATTTCGCCGTATAAGCCGCACTTCGCGATTTCTGTCGGGATTTGAATTTCTCGCGATGAAGGGCGTTGGGGTGACGATGAGAATGATAAATTGCTATCAAATAAATTTTAAAATTTCAATTTCGCCGTATAAGCCGCACTTCGCGATTTCTGTCGGGATTTGAATTTCTCGCGATGAAGGCCGTTGGGGTGACGATGAGAATGATAAATTGCGATGAAATAAATTTTTCAAATTTTAATTTCGCCGTATAAGCCGCACTTCGCGATTTCTGTCGGGATTTGAATTTCTCGCGACGAGGGGCGTTGGGGTGACGATGAGAATGATAAATTGCTATCAAATAAATTTTAAAATTTCAATTTCGCCGTATAAGCCGCACTTCGTGATTTCTGTCGGGATTTGAATTTCTCGCGATGAAGGCCGTTGGGGTGACGATGAGAATGATAAATTGCTATCAAATAAATTTTTCAAATTTCAATTTCGCCGTATAAGCCGCACTTCGCGATTTCTGTCGGGATTTGAATTTCTCGCGATGAAGGGCGTTGGGGTGACGATGAGAATGATAAATTGCTATCAAATAAATTTTAAAATTTCAATTTCGCCGTATAAGCCGCACTTCGCGATTTCTGTCGGGATTTGAATTTCTCGCGATGAAGGCCGTTGGGGTGACGATGAGAATGATAAATTGCTATCAAATAAATTTTCAAATTTTAATTTCGCCGTATAAGCCGCACTTCGCGATTTCTGTCGGGATTTGAATTTCTTGCGGCAAGGGGCGTTGGGGTGACGATGAGAATGATAAATTGCTATCAAATAAATTTTCAAATTTCAATTTCGCCGTATAAGCCGCACTTCGTGATTTCTGTCGGGATTTGAATTTCTTGCGGCAAGGGGCGTTGGGGTGACGATGAGAATGATAAATTGCGATGAAATAAATTTTTCAAATTTTAATTTCGCCGTATAAGCCGCACTTCGCGATTTCTGTCGGGATTTGAATTTCTCGCGATGAAGGGCGTTGGGGTGACGATGAGAATGATAAATTGCTATCAAATAAATTTTAAAATTTCAATTTCGCCGTATAAGCCGCACTTCGCGATTTCTGTCGGGATTTGAATTTCTCGCGATGAAGGCCGTTGGGGTGACGATGAGAATGATAAATTGCGATGAAATAAATTTTTCAAATTTTAATTTCGCCGTATAAGCCGCACTTCGCGATTTCTGTCGGGATTTGAATTTCTCGCGACGAGGGGCGTTGGGGCGCCGATGAGAATGATAAATTGCGATGAAATAAATTTTTCAAATTTTAATTTTGCCGTATAAGCCGCGGTTCGGGATTTGAATTTCTTGCGGTGAGGGGCGTGGGGGCGCCGATGAGAATGATAAATTGTGATCAAATAAATTTTCAAATTTTAATTTCGCCGTATAAGACGCACTTCGTGATTCCAGAGGCCTGAGTTAGGTCCGACCGTTCATCGCATACAAGTTCCAAGGAAAAATTGATATTCTTTGCCTTTGTAGTCTAGTGGGCTCACCCAGAAAGCTCGAGAACGTGGGTTTGATTCCTAGCAAGAGCACAGGTGAATTTTTCCTTCCTAACTTCATCTCGCATCAGCCAACCGTTGAAACCTTCGTATAGATAGCGGAAAGTGATATCATCCTCGGAAAATACAGTGTGTGTGGCTCAAAACAAAAAAATCTAAATTTTTCTTTGATTTCCCGTCCTTTAACTTCCAATTTGAAAGTTGTTGCATTGTCTCTCCTGATGCCAACAGAAAAATTGCATGTTTCTCAGTGCAATATTCGCTAAGATATTTGAATTCGAAAACTGGAGAAAAGTTATGAAAAGACAGCAAAAACTAATCGACAACGCTCCTTCCCCAAATTTATGCTGTCCTTTCCACCTTTCCTTCGAATTTTGAATTCAAATATCTCGGCGAACATTGTACTTGTCAACTTAGATTTTTTTTGTTGGTCTCAGGAGATACGGTGCAGTCACTTTATAATTAGAAGTTTTAAAAATTTATATTTTTTTATTTTGTTACACACTGTGTTTTCACTCTCAAAACTGGTACAGGGTAATTTTTGAACGCCTTTTGAGCATTTTTTCAAACTGAAATCATCTCTACCACGGATGGTTGAGAAGACAATGGCCGTACTAACTCTTAAAGGACACCCTGTATGCAACTACACTACCACACAATTTGCATACTCTCTTCAAAGCCTTAAGACCAACTTAGAGATAGAATTTTAAGAAATTTTTTTGGGAGTCTCAACAGTATAAAATAAAACTATTGACAGAATTTTATGTTTATAGCTTCGTAGTGAGAAGGGGGGAATTGGGGATCCGGTCCCTTCGAAATGAGAGAAAATGATTGAAATAAGGTAAAACATGGCCAAATATATTATTTGACCACCTTGTCCCCCCCCCCCCCGAATGGAATTTCTAGATACGGGCCTGACCTTCAGTGGTTGCGGCTCGGCGATGAATCAGTGAATTAAGCTGTCAAGACATGTAATTTTATACATATGAATAAAAATATTTCTCTACTATTACATTGCTTTCGAAAACCTTGAAAATTTTAAATTAAGATCTTCATGAAACGGTCTAACTTTGTGCAATATCATTTGACATTTTAAGTCTATTTGAAACTTGAGCGAGAAAGAATTTCGAAAAATTCTCAAAGAAAATAATAAGGAACAGCAGTGTTTGTGGAGGATAGAAAAATCGATAAATGCCAGAAAAAGGCAACCCTGAATCCTTTGCTTTTCGCCAAGTTGGAAAAGTAAATGAATTTCCAAATTATTGATCTCCATTGATCATGGTATGCGCCACAAACCACTTGCAGCGACAAACGGAAATCCCGACAGAAATCGCGAAGTGCGGCTTATACGGCGAAATTAAAGTTAGAAAATTTATTTGATAGCAATTCATCATTCTCATCGTCGCCCCAACGCCCTTAATCGCGAGAAAGTCAAATCCCGACAGAAATCACGAAGTGCGGCTTATACGGCGAAATTAAAATTTGAAAATTTTATTTGATCGCAATTCACTATTCTCATCGTCGCCCCAACGCCCCTCGCCGAGAGAAATTCAAATCCCGACAGAAATCACGACGTGCGGCTTATGCGACAAAATTAAAATTTGAAAATTTTATTTGATCGCAATTCATCATTCTCATCGTCGCCCCAACGCCCTTAATCGCGAGAAAGTCAAATCCCGACAGAAATCGCGAAGTGCGGCTTATACGGCGAAATTAAAATTTGAAAATTTATTTGATAGCAATTTATCATTCTCATCGTCACCCCAACGCCCTTCATCGCGAGAAATTCAAATCCCGACAAAAATCGCGAAGTGCGGCTTATACGGCGAAATTGAAATTTTAAAAATTTATTTCATCGCAATTCATCATTCTCATCGTCACCCCAACGCCCCTTGCCGCAAGAAATTCAAATCCCGACAGAAATCGCGAAGTGCGGCTTATACGGCGAAATTAAAATTTGAAAAATTTATTTCATCGCAATTTATCATTCTCATCGTCACCCCAACGCCCCTTGCCGTAAGAAATTCAAATCCCGACAGAAATCGCGAAGTGCGGCTTATACGGCGAAATTAAAATTTAAAAAATTTATTTGATCGCAATTTATCATTCTCATCGTCACCCCAAGGCCCCTTGCCGCAAGAAATTCAAATCCCGACAGAAATCGCGAAGTGCGGCTTATACGGCGAAATTAAAATTTGAAAAATTTATTTCATCGCAATTTATCATTCTCATCGTCACCCCAACGCCCCTTGCCGCAAGAAATTCAAATCCCGACAGAAATCGCGAAGTGCGGCTTATACGGCGAAATTAAAATTTAAAAAATTTATTTGATCGCAATTTATCATTCTCATCGTCACCCCAAGGCCCCTTGCCGCAAGAAATTCAAATCCCGACAGAAATCGCGAAGTGCGGCTTATACGGCGAAATTAAAATTTGAAAAATTTATTTCATCGCAATTTATCATTCTCATCGTCACCCCAACGCCCCTTGCCGCAAGAAATTCAAATCCCGACAGAAATCACGAAGTGCGGCTTATACGGCGAAATTAAAATTTGAAAAATTTATTTCATCGCAATTTATCATTCTCATCGGCGCCCCAACGCCCCTCGCCGCGAGAAATTCAAATCCCGACAGAAATCGCGAAGTGCGGCTTATACGGCGAAATTAAAATTTAAAAAATTTATTTGATCGCAATTTATCATTCTCATCGTCACCCCAAGGCCCCTTGCCGCAAGAAATTCAAATCCCGACAGAAATCGCGAAGTGCGGCTTATACGGCGAAATTAAAATTTGAAAAATTTATTTCATCGCAATTTATCATTCTCATCGTCACCCCAACGCCCCTTGCCGCAAGAAATTCAAATCCCGACAGAAATCGCGAAGTGCGGCTTATACGGCGAAATTAAAATTTAAAAAATTTATTTGATCGCAATTTATCATTCTCATCGTCACCCCAAGGCCCCTTGCCGCAAGAAATTCAAATCCCGACAGAAATCGCGAAGTGCGGCTTATACGGCGAAATTAAAATTTGAAAAATTTATTTCATCGCAATTTATCATTCTCATCGTCACCCCAAGGCCCCTTGCCGCAAGAAATTCAAATCCCGACAGAAATCGCGAAGTGCGGCTTATACGGCGAAATTAAAATTTGAAAAATTTATTTCATCGCAATTTATCATTCTCATCGTCACCCCAACGCCCCTTGCCGCAAGAAATTCAAATCCCGACAGAAATCGCGAAGTGCGGCTTATACGGCGAAATTAAAATTTAAAAAATTTATTTGATCGCAATTTATCATTCTCATCGTCACCCCAAGGCCCCTTGCCGCAAGAAATTCAAATCCCGACAGAAATCGCGAAGTGCGGCTTATACGGCGAAATTAAAATTTGAAAAATTTATTTCATCGCAATTTATCATTCTCATCGTCACCCCAACGCCCCTTGCCGCAAGAAATTCAAATCCCGACAGAAATCGCGAAGTGCGGCTTATACGGCGAAATTAAAATTTAAAAAATTTATTTGATCGCAATTTATCATTCTCATCGTCACCCCAAGGCCCCTTGCCGCAAGAAATTCAAATCCCGACAGAAATCGCGAAGTGCGGCTTATACGGCGAAATTAAAATTTGAAAAATTTATTTCATCGCAATTTATCATTCTCATCGTCACCCCAACGCCCCTTGCCGCAAGAAATTCAAATCCCGACAGAAATCGCGAAGTGCGGCTTATACGGCGAAATTAAAATTTGAAAAATTTATTTCATCGCAATTTATCATTCTCATCGTCACCCCAACGCCCCTTGCCGTAAGAAATTCAAATCCCGACAGAAATCGCGAAGTGCGGCTTATACGGCGAAATTAAAATTTAAAAAATTTATTTGATCGCAATTTATCATTCTCATCGGCGCCCCAACGCCCCTCGCCGCGAGAAATTCAAATCCCGACAGAAATCGCGAAGTGCGGCGATTATACGGCGAAATTGAATTTTTAAATTCGACCGTGTCGGGATTTTGACCGTGTCGGGAATTTGACCCTGTCGGGATTTCGACTTTTCGGGATTTTGACCTGTCGGGATTTCGACCCTGTCGGGATTCTGACCGTGTCGGGATTTTGACTTGTCGGGATTTCGACCCTGTCGGGATTTTGACCTGTCGGGATTTCGTCTGTCGGGATTGTGACTTGTCGGGATTTCGTCTGTCGGGATTATGACCCACACCCTAGAAAAAGAGACTTTTCGCAGCTGTTACACATAAAACTTAGATACATTGTCGATAAAAAATTCCTCAAAGATATATTCTCTGCATGGATATATTTAATAGTGAATTACGGAAATTGTGCTGGGGGGGGGGGGGGAACATTGATCGCAATTTATTATCTCGATGTGCGCCACCGATGCCCCTCGCTGCAAGAAATGGAAATCCCGATAGAAAGCGGGAAGCGCGGCCTATACGATGGAAATTAAATTTTCAAAATTTATTTGATCCCAATTTATTATCTTGGGATAAAGCCCGCATACTCCCTCCCCACCCAGGAAATATACGCCCCCTCACTGCGAGAAATATAAATCCCGACAAAAAGCGGGAAATACGGCTTATACGGTGGAAATTAAATTTTAAAAATTTATTTGATCCCAATTTATTATCTTGGTGTAAGTTCCATTGACCCTCGATGACTTCGATGAATACTTTCCTTCATTAGTTAAAAATTAAAACAGATATGGGAAGGGGGAACATTTCCAAAAACAAATGAGAAAAAAATCAGTTTCATTTTTTATGACTAAAGCAACTACCCTATTTATTTATAAGATCACAACAAACATTTGAATTTTAAAGCAATTCAAATTTGTCACGACGAAATGACTTCACTACAACTTTGTACGAAATGAGTCTGCGACAACTTTGTACAGCGATGAAATGAGTCTGCGACAAATTTGTACCGCGATGAAATGAGTCTGCGACAAATTTGCACCGCGACGGAATGAGTTTACGACAAATTTGAACTGTGACGGAATGAGTTTGCGACAAATTTGTACCGCGATGAGTTTGTAGCACGATTAATTGATGCTGCGACAAATTGAACGCGACGAATTGTCACGCGACAAGATGAGCGTGACGAATTGACCTAGACCCGAGCCGACCGTATTCAAGAAATCAAGTCTTTCTTCATGGGTTGACTTGACAAAAAGACTTGATTTCTTGAATACGGTCGGGTCTAGACCTTGCGTGCAGACAAGAGCACGCGTAGCTCTTTTGTACATATCATGGTGCATCAATGATCCTGGTAAACAGATACTTATGAAATAATCGAAAAGATCATTTTAAAAAGAATTCAGTAAAATGGGCAGTACCACAACGATTGTGCAAACTACCGTAATTAACAAGGTAGCAAAGCGGGTGCACGCCAGCTTCTACTGAACGCAGAGCCTTGCGAGATAACCCTTATTATATGGCTCTGAATGCAGTGTGTGTGTGTGTGGGGAGAGGATATTCGTCATGAGTGGGTATTTCTCTCCTGCTCCCGTGTATAATCAATGTTATGGTCCCAAAATTGATTATGGGCCTATATCATATTTTCGATTAAGGCTGATATCCTCGTCGCTTTGGAGGTACACATGTATGTACCTCATTTTTAACGGTTTTAAATGTTTTTAATGATTCTTTTCTCAGGTTAAGACCTTACGTACACATATGTGTACCAAACTCAAATGGTCCTAGTAAAGATATCGACCCAAAGTAATTAATTAATTTTTTTATTTTTAAAGGGCATTTTGATATGCAATAGACACAAATCAATCAAAACAATTTTTTTAATAGCCAGTGTGGACTCAGATGTGAAGAGAATAAAGAAAGATGAGTGATCAACACAATTAAAAAAACACAAACAAGAATTTATGAAATTATGGAAATTAAAAGATTTTAAACCTTCGGTTCTGTCAGTTCTTTTGATCTTAGGATTGTATTAGGCTTCTTTCACACGGGGCATCTTTAGTTTGAAATTCGTGCATAAAAACTATTTTTTCGCAATTTTTGTAATTATTTTTCTCCTTCACCCCTAATTCAGAGTGCCGAGGGTAACGAATTTTGCCAACGGCCATACCATGATGATTCAGTCCCCATAGGTACAACACTAGCTAAACACTCAGACTGTTAGGTGCACTCACTTTGTTCCAGACTCTGCCACGAAGCTGGGCTGGAACAGATCTCGGCAACAGGATAAGTCCGGTGGCAGAGACCCTGGCGTTCATTCATTCCGTGCCCATAGACAGCCTGGAGGCATTCTTTGGTGGTTTAATCTAGAGCCCCATAGAATATGGGTATAAAGATGCCTTCATTCCGATCCTCACAAGTAGTCGATGGGAGGAAATATTTGAAAATATTTTCAAAAGATTTTGAAAAAAAAATCCATCTTTTCGGAAAAATATGAAAGAAAAATTCCAAAAACATCGAAAAATCCAATCCAAAAACATTCAAAACATCCGATGTTCCAAAAAAAAAAAAAAAATTCAGGAGATATCAAGGAATTTGCAAGTAGAAAAAAAGGGGAGGGGTGGAGACTTTCAAAATGTCTGAGCTTAGAAATATTCACATCACAATTCTGTGTTAGGCCGGGATTACACTATAAAAGTTTTATAAAAGTTCGTTTATAAAACTTGAAAAATGCAACCGATAGGCGGATCAGTTAAGTTCGCTCGAATGTAACAGATGTGTTTATTGGTTACATTTTTCAAGTTTTATAAAATAATTTTTAATCAAAGTTTATAGGTTCTATAAACCAATAAGCTAATACCAGCCTTAGGCCGGGATTACACTATAAAAGTTTTGTAGAAGCTCTTTGATAAAACGTGAAAAATTCAACCAATAAGATCACCGGTTACATTTGCTTGAATGCAACCAATGCGCCTATTGGCTGAATTTTTAAACTTTTATAAAATATCTTTTATAAAACTTTATAGTGTGATCCCGGCCTTAAGCCTAGACTACACTATAAAAATTTGATAATAATTCTTTTAAAAAATGCAACCAATAAGCTAATCGGTTGCATTTTCTCGAATGCAATCGATATATTTATTAGCTGCTTTTTTCAAGTTTTATAAAATAACTTTCATAAACCTTTTAGAGTGAAATCCCATCCTTAGATTAGTCTCACTTCTGAAATATAAAATTTCATTTTTTTAAGTTTATAGACTGAATATCGAGGAAAATATACTTGTAGGTATCGGGGGAACCACCAAAAATATTCAAGTCTTCAAACGTCTTAATCCGGCCCTGAGTGAACACCGTACGAGGATAACATTATTTAATAAAAGTATTTTTTTTAAAGTTTAAAAAATTAAAAGATTAAAAATTTAAAAAAATAATAAATATTTAAAATAATTTTAAATATTTATATTTTTTAAATAATTTCAAATATTTAAAAAGAAAAAAATTAATTTTTTTAATTAAATTTAAAAGTTATTAAAGTATGTAGTCAATTAAATAGTCGTAATGAACAGAACGGTTTATAATTTTGGTCCCGCCAGTGGCCGTTGCTGACAAGTTTTATTGTATAAAATTGTAAATTATGGACAAAAGGCAGTTAAAGTTGCTATATCTCCTTCATCTCAGAAGGAAACGGAGGGATAGACGTATGTGGGTACATCATATTTGATGAACAGGCACCTTCAACATAACGCATAAAATGCAACACAAACAGTGTATAATTAGTGTTTATGATAATTTGCGTTACATAAAACTATCATATTTCGACATGAGCGCCCTTACACCTGTTTAGATGTAGCCCGAGCTAAAAAAGTGCGCTCATATTGAAATGTGATAGTCTATACAACGCAAATTGTCATAAACATTAATTATACACTGTTTATGTTGAATTTTATGTATTATGTTAGGTTTTTCGTTTCTCAGCACCACCTGTTAGTGAAATTTGAACTTTTTTTAATTTAAAAATAAAAAAGATAAAAAAAAAACTATAGATCATGATAATTGTTAACCAATTGTTTAATTCGTTATTAATTTTCAAAATAAGTCCCTAACTTTTTGTGTTCACCCTGTATATTCAAGTGAAGAACTTCGAGGAAAATGGTTTTTCCCCTAATCAAAATTTATTTTGATGATGATTTATTTATATAATCAGGACCACTCCAAAATGGCGGTCGTGAAGTGGTTTTTATATTGAATGCTGAATGAGAAGAGTTTCACACGGAGATTTATCATCAGATATTACAGTGGCTTAACGCTTCCCGCGGCATTGTAGAAATCGCCGAAGCTCTGTAAAATACCCTTTTTTTTGATAAAGTAGGATTTATTCAGATTTTCAGCAGGTGCAAAGTAAGGAAAATAGGTAAAAATGTTCTATTGAGAAATGAACTTCACAAAGTAACTGGACTTGCCAATGCTAAAATAAGGGGGTATTTTAACGAGGCGAGAGTTGTCAATGCCGCTGAGAAGGTTACAGAAGACCTGACAGGTTAAATAAAAGTGGTTTTGCTCTTCAAAAATTCATCCGTATATAATCCTTCCCAATATATCCCCAAACCTCGTGTTAAAAAACTTCCAGCATGATGTTTTTTGAATCCTATTGAACGCGTAAGGTCTCCTGATCGGTAATAATTAGCTGTCGGTTTACAGGAGAAAATAGAGAAGGAATCTTGCACTTTCAGCTAAGGTTTAAGCCGAAAACCAGTGTGTGGTGAAATTGAACTGCATTCCTAGGAAAATCACAGAGGCGCCATTCGAAGAAAAGAAAAATGAAAAATAAAACTATAATATTATATATATATATACATGTGTGTGTGTGTGTGTGTGTGTGTGTGTGTGTATATATATATATATATATATATATATATATATATATATATATATATATTCTGTAGTGTTGTAAATTTTTAATTTACAACACTACAGAATTGTCATATTACACTGGAAAAAGTAATTTAAATTCAAAATTCTCAGCACGATATAATATGACAGAGAGAAGTACACATGGCAGACTTAAAGTACCTTCTAGAAGTCCGTCTAAGAATAATGATTTGACGGCTTCGATCTTACAACCTGGTTGGTTCTTTCCATCATTTGGATAGAAGTCAACGTGACCTACAGCTTGTGACATTCCAAGACCTATGAATTAAGATAAGAATAAAAAAAATTATCAGTCTACTTCAGCGGTTCCCAACCGGGGGTATGCGAGAGGCCGTTAGGGGGTACGCGAAAAAAAATGGTAATGGCGGCCATCCATCTAAAAAAAGAACAATATAATTAAAAAACATTAAAAAGAATTTTTAAAAGTACGTAGAGGTTTTTACTAATATATTTTCATTATTAAGAGGTTGTAATATATTTTCCTTCCCTATCAATAAAATCTTCTATAACAGAGGGGTTGTGTCCGCTGGAAGATTCGGCCTTCCTCCTCCCGCCCAATCTGTGATCGGGATTCGTGAACTCCTTCCTCTCGGCTCACTTTTCTTCGGCGTTTAAGATTTGATTGTTGACACATGCCGGGCTGTGCATAAAAACGAAGAATTAATTAATTCGTGCTGTGTTTAACTTTTGTTGTGGACGTTTGTATTAAGGCGTGTGCGTGTTATTCCCACAATTTTCTGCGTCAAATTTTCTACCAAGCACGTACTACTCACGTGATTTGCGCTATGGATCAGTGGCTAAAAACTAGATCTGCGCAGAAGCGGACTGAAACACCAAAATGAAATACCGTGCACCTGTAAACGTGAAAACATATTTTGAATCTTCCAAAAGTGATTCTACCAAAGCTACCGAAACCTTCTACTACATTAGCTATCGTATTGCGAGACGAGGAAAAAAATCACACTATTGGTGAAAATATGCTGTCAGATGCACGTTTGCAGAGGAAAGTGCTCTTATAATGAGTTTAATATCTCCGTCAAATAATACGGTGTCTCGAAGAATACAGGACATGTCAGACGATGTTGAGAGCACAGTCATTAGTCACGTCAAAGATTGTGAATTTTTTTTCTATCCAAGTCGACGAAAGTATCGACGTTTTGCGCAATATTCTGTGCTACTTGTAATTGCTAAGTATATTGCTTGTACTTGAAAGAGGATTCGAAGTAAATCTTTTTGTTTTTCACCCATTGAAGGGGTCGTACGACTGTTAAAGACTTATTTGAAACAAATCATTATTTCGTTGAAAAAGAATTCAATGGTCAAAATGCATTGGGCTCCCAACAGATGGAGGAAAATCCACGGAAGGTTGCTACTCAGGCCGTCGTGCACGCGTGACAGAAGTCGCTCCCAAAATGAAATGAACTCACTGCTATATTCACAGACAGATCCTTGCATCGAAACCGTTGCCTCCAAATTTGCGAAACGTTCTTGATGAAGCGATCAAGGTTTTAAACTTTGTCAAGGTGAATCCTATCGACTACAGGCTGTTTAAATTGTTGTGGGCAGTCCCGTCTTAACGCATGGCCTCAAGAGAAGAGAGGCCTCACAAAAATTAGATCTGGTTGAAATTTTCCAGAATGTGCCTTGTAGGGCCTCAGAAAAACCACTTGGCCCGGAGGCCCATGATGCTCTTAAGACGGCTCTGGTTGTGGGAATACATGGACATCCTTCACAACACTTTGCTTATGTGCACCGAAGTTACGTGGCTGTCTCGGGGTTAGGTCCTGACGTTGCTGTTCGAATTTCGGAACGAGGTAACCCTTTTTTTAAGAAGTGTTTAAAACACTTCACGATTTCTTGTCACAAGTTGAGCTAAATTTAACAGTTGGACGGATTAAAATCCTCGTTTGAAAAATCTTTTTGAGAGTCGGAAATGGGAGATCGTGGACATCTAATCCTTTCAAAGAAGACTATTTTGAACCGGCTTGATTGTCGATTACAG
Source organism: Pholcus phalangioides (assembly GCF_987345545.1). Classification (NCBI taxonomy): domain Eukaryota; kingdom Metazoa; phylum Arthropoda; class Arachnida; order Araneae; family Pholcidae; genus Pholcus; species Pholcus phalangioides. The sequence continues at coordinate 28,701,296 of NW_028301604.1, read as the reverse complement.
AAAAAGATAAATTGCTAGAGCTCGCATCAGATAACCCTCTGAAGATTCTCTTCAATGACGGAATGCTGAACCTAGTAAATTTTTGGGCTTGCCGCGGTGACGAATACGTTGAACTTTCTAGAAAAGTCATTGTTGCCGTTTGTTAGCACGGTGCTTGTTGAACGGACGTTTTCTTCGTATACTTACATAAAAAATAAATATAGAAGCAAATTGAACGCATTTGAGTTTGTATTTATCCGATTTTGAGCCTAATTTTTCAAAACTTTGTGATTCATTACAATCCCAAACATCACGTTAATTTTTTTCCCAATCTTTGTGTTAATTTGTTTGCTTACTTGGAAAATAAAAAAAGCTAAATAATGAAAAAAATAGACCATTTAATTTAATTCAATAATGTACCTTTTTTTTTAAGTTTTCCGAAAACTGTAATGGGTGAAACCATAGACTAAAAATACGTATAAATAGACAGCGCACGCTATTCATAAAACTTGTCGAACGTGAAGAAAAGATAAGCAGTATTGTCGGGGAAAGAACAGGTTCTGCGCTATTACATTTGGCTCGTTTTCGCAGAACCTAGTGATTTCGTGTTAACGCAAGGATGTTGCTGTAACGAAATTTGACTCGATCGAGTTGATGAAAACTTTCCTTCATTTGTTCAATGAATTTCGTTCATTCTTTTGTAAAATATTTAGGGAATGTGGGATTTGAAAAAATAAATAATTCTATATAATATAAAAAAATATTGAAAACGAAATTGTTTTATTTTCCAAAAGGGATAATTCCTAATAATTTAAGACTTTTGAGTTTTTAAATCTTATTATATATATAACCTATCTCTTATATATACAGCCTATTTCATTTATATTTTTAAATATTCTCAAATATTCTCTTCTCATTCACTTTGTCACTTTTAATTTCGAAAATTTATTTTAACTAGGGGTTATTAAAACATAAAAATTATCTTCCAAGAACATTAAAATTTCTCCAATCATACATTCATTTTGAGTATATAATTATAATGCATCATATTATGTTATGTAATGTAACACATTCACACTCATACCATATTCAGTCATGAAATATTTACATAATAAGTAAAAGTTTCATTTCCAACATTTTCTTAAAAAACCTTTTATAACCTTATCACACAAAAATGTAAACACTTACATAATATTTCAGGAATAAAATGAATTTTTCAAGAAAATTGCAATACCTCATCGTAAGTACTTTTCTAAATTATAAGAAATGAAATTTCGTGTAGCGTATATATGTAATAATTTAGAGTACGTAAATGTATGTTACATGTGACATATGTGTAACCTCTTCGCTCCAGAAGTATACATATGCGAATCTTCATTTTTTTTAGGCATTAAGTAGTTTTTAGAATGATTCTTTCTTCAAGTTAACATCTGAGGTACACATAGTAGCTTCAGATCTTAACTCAGATGGTTCATACATACAACATTCACACATACAACAAACACAAGTTAATCAATAAAAAAATTTCTTTTCTGTAATAGTTTTATCTCAGGCGTGAAGAGAGGTGAAAATACTATTTTTAGAGGTAGTTATACATTTTTATGCAAAACTGCCATTGTCTAGAGCATAGTTTCCCAACCTTTTTTGTCCCATCGTCCCCTTCTTCAGAAATTTTTTCTCGCATCGCCCCCCAACGCAATCTCACCCATAGGATCCTATGTTATATCCGTAGCTCTACCGCCCCCCCCGGAACTTTCCATCGTCCCAAGGGGGCGTTAGCGCCCACGTTGGGAATCACTGGTCTAGCCCTTTGAGGGGCACTATATAAAAAAAATTTTTTTTGGCCGAACTAACTTCATATACTTGATACATAGGACTCATATAAATATGTTTTGCAACTATTATTTTATTTTCATCAAAATCCAGCGAACAACAGGTGGTCGCACAGTGGGGACACCGCACACCTAGAACACTGAAAGCTTCCCTAGGGTGTAATGCAGAAAAAGCAACATTTTGTTTGAAAAATTCCCTTTCTACCGATTTTGTAGGCCAAAATGATCAACATAAGCATATTGATAGGTGGTAAATCTTTTTCAATGAGATGGCAGTGTAAATTTTCTTTCTTGAGTGGCATATAAATTTTTTCGAAATGCCAAATTTTCCATCAGTGGCACTGAAAAAAACAATGAGAACATCAAGATTGGCGATGTATCCGGCATTCGTAGAATTTACTAAGATGGTCCCACTTCTTCCTTTGAAATCTGGATTTTGGTTTTTTTCTCCTGAACCATATGAAATTGTCGGGAGGATCCAGGCATTGGGCAGTGTATACATCAGCATAATTTTCGTGATAATCCATGCAGTAAGCTTTGTTTTATTTTCTTTATCTGGTGTATCATCAGATGCATTAGACTCCAGATCAGAGAGAAGCTTTGAAATTAGTATAATATTGCTTCAACTGTGCTTAGGAATTTTATAGGCATTTCACCACCAATAAAAGTAACAAATGCCCAATAATCGGTTGTGAAGAGGGGGGGGGGGGGGGGACTCAAGGCGAAATAAATTCCAGAAAATAAAATTAAAGCAGTAGAGAGAGCATAGAAAGTAGTCGTCAAAAGAAAAAGCTGCTCTAAAACCACTAGAATGAAAGAATGGTTATGTGTGGGACAAAAAAATAACACATGTTGTGTCTTCCATTCTAACCCCCAAAATTTCCACCACAAATACACATATGAGATGTTTCAACACCATTGCTGCTGTCACCCATTTTCTAGTAAACAAGACAGAGGGGAGAAAATGAAGAAAAACAAGGTCGCTTCGTCTCAAGAGAGGTGGTTTCACACTGACGTCACTTGGTGTATCTCATTGCTCTAGGTGTGCGGTGTCCTCAGTATGGAACCACCTTTTTAAAACTTTCATAATTTGATTTTAAACTATTCTTAAGTTTATTGAATGGCTTGATTTCAACAAATAGGGTAAAATCTATAAAAAACCATCATCAATTTTTGAAAAAAAATTTTTTTTTATTAGGAAATAAATTTTAAAACACGTACTATAAAACTAGAGAAAATGGCGGATTTTTTTACCACTTGCAAAACAAAACCAGTATGATGCTGCCATCTCTGACAGAAAATCTAAATCTTAAGCTATTTAATAAGATTTAAATGATTACTGTGCGAAAATTAGTTATTTTTTGATGGAATTTTGAAAAGGTGGTTTCGCTATGGGGACACCGCGCCGGAAAGGGCTAGAGGGTGCGTTTTCATTACATTCTATTTAAATAAAATATTTGCCATAAATTCCTCATTCTGAAAAGCATATTTTCTTCAAGTTGAGCAAAACTCGAATGAAATCATTAGCTCGCCAAATCTTGCGGAGACGTATGTTTCAATTAAAACTTAATAAAACTCACTACTTCAATCATTAATTACGAAAAATTCTATTAAAACATTTAATAATGACTCGTGACATTTGAATTTTACCAAAACTTGGAACTTTAATTGAATTAAATCCAAAATGGGATCATTAAAAACTGAGACTACGTCAGAAATCCATTGAATCGTCAATTTAATTTTCCAATTTTTAATTTATAAGAAGGGGAATAAGCAAAAAAGTACTCAATTGTGAAAGGATACTGGTTCCCCTTTCCTAAATCGTTCAGAACATCCGCAAGCTGCGCAAGTGTTGACCATTCTAATCAAAAATAAGACAGCGCGTGTAGATCGTCATACGAATAGCCATAAGGAAAGCATTGCCAGCGAGATTTCCCTGACCAGCCTTTTGACCGGAGTCACGTGACTCCGGATCTTTGCTTCACATTGTAACCCCTCGCGCGCTCTCTATATTATTCTTACTCTGTGGGTGAAACAGATTGGGGGGAGTCCGGAGGATTCGGGGTTGGGGGTACGCGGACTGAAGAAGGTTGGGAACCACTGGTCTACTTGAACGATGTTGACATAATCTCGAAGTGTCAAGATAACTTTCATATTTTTAAGAGGCAAAAACATTCATCGCAAGTCAATGCAATTTTCCTTATAATCTATCTAACTCACAATTTTGTTTTATTCATCACACATAAAAATATGGAAAAATAATTGGAAAACCTTTGCCTAATACAAACACAATAAAGAACAAATCATAAAATAAAAGGCAAATAGGAAGTCCATGTTTGTTCTTGTTGTTTGCTTTTATCGCTGGTTTCTTCTTTATTACTCCATTAAAGACGAATGTTCGGTACATGTAGCTTCGGTTATTTACCACAGACACGATTTTTTAACACATCGCAAGCAGATGACTGAGATCTAAATCCACTCTCGTCTGAATGAATTCGTTCTTGAGCTGCGGAAAGTTTCCGAGTGTGGAATCATTTGTCATATTTTGAAAACGAAGGGAAAGGAATGGTGTTAAAGTCACACCTTTTCCCCCTTATGCATAAACATGTTCAAAAGTTTAGAGAAGTTTCAAAGAAAAACACAAGATTTTTTGAATGTACAAAAAAGATTGAAAAAATATATAATAAAACCTTATATAGGTAAGAGTCGTCGACCTATATATGGTTTTAAAAAGTAGGCATTCCTGAACGCCTGATTGTACTAAAAATACCAATCCATGTTCTCGACGAATAGGGTTTCCAAATTTCCGCCATTTTGGAGCCTTCGGGGAACGTTTTGGAGAATTCCCGAGAATTCGGGAAATCACTTATTTACAATGGAACCCCGTTTATACGACTCTAATATGTCTATGCGGGAGCCATCTCTTCTGGGTATAGCCTTTCTTACCCAAACATACGCGATGTCTTGATCAGATGGGATTTAGATTCACTCTTCACACTATCTACCTCCTCAGATTCTCGATCGGAATCCGATTCACTTTTTACATTATCCACCTTCTCGGGTTCCCGATCTCACTCGGACTCACTTTTGATATTGATAAAGGTTGGTCACTTGTCCAGGACAGCTTCTTTTGATCACATTTATAAAAGTTACATTTATTATTTAAATTTTATGCCTCTCATCGGGTATCCAGACTTGATAGCCATGAGCGTATAAAGTGTAACCAACCATGATGCTCTTCTTGGCTCTCAAATTCAATTTACTTCAGAGTTGCTTAGGCATTAATATTTATACAGGGTGGTAACTATCGACCGCCCAATAATTACACACGTGATTCCTTGTGAAAAACTAATACGGAAAAGTGTTTTCCGTTTTTTGATCTGACCCATAATTAATGAGTTTTAACGCTTTAAAATTGATGACGTCACTTCAAAATCCTGCTAAATTCACCGAACGTTTAACTTGGTGTTTTTTAAAACTGAACAATGATACAACCCTAAGAAATCGAAAAAGTATAAACCAGTTTTTTTTTCTTCTTTTGTTGTATGTGTGTGTGCACTTTCCAAATTTTTACGCGGTTGTTAATTTTTATGATTTTTCAAGATTGCAGAGCTTTTGAATTCATCCGGTTATCAAGATTAAAAAAAAAAATACTGCCGCCCTAAAAATTCTGAAATTTTGCTCAAATGTGTTACTCTCCACGTGTTAGTAAAATGAACCTCAGCTTTAGAAATTTACCCAAGTATTTTTTAAAACAAACATTGAATTCTCAGATTTTTGAAATTTATACAGTTTTTCAAACTTTATAAAATTCTAACCGGATGATCAGACATCGAAGTTCGAGGTTCATCATCATCATGCCGTATAAATATTTTTACAAAATTTCAGAATTTTCGGTGTAGTAGGTTTTTTTCGTATCTTAAACGGATGAGCTCAAAAACTGCAATTTGTGAATATCGCGTTCAAAGCATTTTTTCTTGTTTACGTTTAAACTGTAATTGATTAATTTTTAATTTTATTTTGAAAAAAAAAAACAAATTAACCCGATTCACACGAAGTTTTTGGCATTTGATTTTCATAATTGAATGGAATATTTTTTAAAGTCATGTTTGAAAAATCGACTTCAGGGGTCATGAAACTCCCCTTTAATCTCCAACAAGTTTAAGATGAGATTTTTGTTTCCAGTTCCGATTCAGAAGTTTTGGAAGATTTACATGTTGCATCACAGCTTTCGATTGTAATTTTGCAACACAATTAACTTGAGTAACACAACAAGCATAATGAATGAAATCGATCACAGTTACAAATTGTCACGATGACGTCTAACAATTTTTACGGCATCTCATTAATGCTATGAATATGTGTATGAAACAGTAGGCCCCTACTCAAAACCATATTTGGAACAACACACAGCAAAGACATGCCTTTTATTTCGAAAATTGAGAGCTGGAGGAAGGAGGGGGGGGGGGTGTAAGCATGATTTTTCGGAAAAAATTAAGAAACAAAATACATACACATATAAGAGCAAAGGGACGGCAAAATTAGTAGTGCCTAGGGCCTGCGACATCCTGAAGTCCGTCTGTGTGAAGAGGGGGCCGGGAACTGTGGGATTTTTCTGGCAGTGCCTGTCATCTTTGACACTAGCTGCCTTCAAGCGGGGTCCCTGAGGGGCCCATATGAAGAGATAGACGAGGTCGTATATGTATGTGTAATTTATGAAGTGCGTGTATTTGGTCGGAAGTCGGGTAAATGGACTAGGTACCGGCGGAAAAACTCAACATGTCCTTCTGAAATTGTTAGTCGTTTTAAAATATCGGCAGGAAAAGTAAAGTCTGCTGCTTGTGACGTCAGGTGATCGCGCCATGGTCTCACCGTATTGGCTGGTGAGTGGAGACTAACGGCATTGGCTAAAAAGAGCAAGATTGTTACTACACATAAATACAATAATAATAGTAATGCTAGAAGGGTAAGAAAAAAGTGAATAGTATTAGTATTATTAATAGCAAGGAAAGATAGAGAACATACATTTTTATTTTTGTTTTTAAATTTATTTTCAGGAAAACCTGAAATAAATAATTTTTTGTTTTTTATTAGATTTTTTGAGAATTTTTCTAGAGAAAGGAGGGTAAGGGAAAAAGAAAAAAGAGATAGATAATACTTATTTGGATGAATTCCAAATATTTCAGAGAATTTTCTCATGAAATCATTTAACTAGGATGTTGCCTGCTTCAATTAGAAATTTTTCTAATATCGCCTTTTTGTCTTTTTTAGAGTTCAAGTTCATAACATCCGTTAGGCAGCATTTCGCAAATTCAAACATTTCGTACGTTGAATTGAAGCTATCGCTCGATGCACTCGTACTCGGTTCCGGGGACGAACCGGTTGGGGTGCCAGCACTATCGTTGGGGCCGGGAGCACACAACTGCCCCCTTATAAACACACGCCTCCTTTCCTGACATGACAAGCGCAGTTATTTTCAATTGGTCATTTGTTTTGGCGCAGTTTGACCTAATTGGTCCTTACGCCCCAAAATACACAGGTGTAAAAAATTAAGAGAATTTGCAGACTTGGTCGATTATCTCTAGAACTACTGTACTGATTTTAATGAAATTTGATATGTACATACATTGATACAACACAAAACAAATAACCATTCAATAATTGTAATACACACGCATGATTGTGCGTAACACTCGTTGGAGCCGGAAGGTATGAAACACCGGTTGCAGAATAAACAAAAAAATGGGTTAATAGATGGGTTAATAGGGGGTATGGTCCCCTCTTACAGATATACAGGTCTTGCAGCGTGACTTCATACTTGAAATAAGGCAGTTTGTCATTTCCTGTGGCAATTGGTCCCACACGTTCAGCAACGCTATTTTCATTCCCTGGATGGTTCCCTGAGGGGGGTTGCGAGTTGCAATTGCCCTCCCCAGAGCGTCCCAGACATGCTCTATAGGGTTAAGGTCTGGAAATCTGGCTGGCCAATCCATCGGCGAATATCCTCACTCTCTAGAAAATCGTCGAGCAGAAGAGCTCTATGTGGCCTCGCGTTATCGTCCATTAAAATGAACTCGGGGCCAACTGCACCCCTGAAAAGGGGAACATAGGGCTCCAAGACCTTATCCCTATACCTCACACCAGTCACAGTGCCTCTTTCAAAGACATGGAGAGGGGAGAGGTGTGCGGCCATCCAACATGATGCCTGCCCAGACCATTAAACCTCCTCCGCCATAATGGTCGATTTCGCGGACATTGGAGGGTAGGTAGCGGGTCCCTGTTACGCCTCGCTATAATCGACAATGGCGATCTTCTCTGGCCGTCGTGGCTCTTGGACGACCTTGCCCAGGCTTTCTCTCGATGGATCCGGTATCCTGGAACTGTTTCCATAAGTTACACACGACACTGGGCGTTAAATTGACCTCTCTACAAATCTGGACTTGAGATTGGCCTACTTCTAGCCTCCCCACAATTCGCCACCTCATTCCATCATCTAAACGTTGGTGGTTACTCATTTTTACTGTTACAATTTGAAATTAACCGATTGCTGCAAAATAACACCAAGAAATTCGCCGAGGTGTGCTAGCGAACGAAATGCGTCTTAACTTACGCGCGCTTATAAAGCCTGTTTCTCTACTGGCTCCGCCTACACACACGTGTACGCTTACGTATTTGACGTATAAGATTTGCATTTTTGTCTAGAAGCAGTGGTTTTACATTCAGTTGAGTTCTTTTCATGAAATTCGATAAAATATGCAAATTCTCTTAATTTATTTCACCAGTGTACATAATCCAATTCAATAAATACGCCCCAGAATAAACCTTCATATGACCAAGATCTGCGCGAATCATGCAGGCTGGAAAAAATTTTAAAGTAGTCCAAATCTTTCTTGTGAAAAAAGGTAAAGTAAAATTTATTAATATTTCAGCGCTACAAAAATAAATTGCAGTCAAAAAGGAAATTAAAAATCTTCATTGCACATGCAGAAATCGGTGTGAAAATGTGACTCGATAAATAATCGATAGAAAATATTCGAAACTACTAATTATTTTGAATATGCAAATTCATAAAATGCCTTAAATGCTATTATTTCGCTGTTTTTACATGTCACCCCTATGGACTCATGAGTCATTTTGATTTGAATGGTCTCTTAAAATTATCTCATAAACAATATCACTCAATTTTCAATTTCATTGTAGCTGCTCAAAGACTAAAAATTTTATTCTCACAGAAAGCAAATATGCGAATGAATCCGAGACATAAATATATTTTGATGCATTCTTTGATATATATGTGTATTTTTTTTTATTCAAAGAAACTTCTTATGTTCCTATTCAATGCGTTTTTTTATCTTTTTAATATTTTTATGTATATTTTTTCTTGCTTTATTCAATATATTGTTTGTAACGTTTGTCGCGAATGTAGTTAACCCAGTGCAATCCTTTTCCCCAATCTCAAATTGATGTACTGTCTTTCTCCCTTCAGTGTATAATATATATTCAAATGTCACCAAATTGTAATAGGCCCACGGCGTAACAATAAAATTTTGTCTGTCTGTTTTTGCATGTCACCTTCGTCAAACTACCATTTGTGCAATTTTCGTTCAAGTTTTTTACACGTGACTGTTTCGATGTAGTTTTAAAATAACTAAAAAAAATTGCCGTTTCATTGATCAACATGTAATCTGATTAAAACGACAGCATGTAAAAAGGATAGCGTAGTAAACACAACGCACTGTATGCACCTCCCCTCAGAAAATTAGACTTAATAGTGAAGGTAAAAAAATTGCACATTTTGGCAAAAAAGTGTTGATTTGGCTAAAAAAATTTTCAAACAGATCTCATTTGGCTAACATGGTACAAATCTTGCAATAAATTTGCCAACATAGAAGACGAAGCTAACACGTAAGTGAGACGTAATAGCAAGGTTATAGTATCACACTACATTGAGAGAAAAAGTGCTAATCGTGAAGGAAGAAGGCCGAACTTGGCTTCTAATGGGATTGAATATTTCAGTTCATTTTTAAGAAGTGACAACCCGCTGCTGGCGGAGAAATGCACTTTGGTTCGGTGTTTGGCATATAACTGCCCGTTAGAAAAATGACACGTCACAAAATTTTAAAAGCTTATAACTCGCCTAATATTTGTCCGATCGAAAAACGGTAAACACTTTTCTGTATTAGTTTTTCACAAGGAAGCACGTTTGTAATTATTGAGCGGTCGATAGTTACCACCCTGTATATGTTACGATAAAAAAGCCCGAAACACGCTTGAAAACGTATACATTTCTGGCTTTTACCAAGCTGACATTTAGTAACTTTCATGAAAATTAGTAAAAATACGAATTTTCTAATTTTCATTAATTTGAAAGCTTGTGATTTATCAATCACAACGATCCTGATGCTAATAAGATCATTATTAATTAACTAATTAATCATTCAAATTCGTGAAAATTACTAAAATTGTGAATTTACTAATTTTTATAAATCTGAAAGCTTTTCATTTATTAATCACAACGATCCTGATGCTAATTAAGATAATAATTAATTAACTAATTAGTCATTCAAATTCGTGGAAATTACTAAAATTGCGAACTTTTAAAAATTTTTTTAATTTGAAAGCTTGTCATTTATCAATCACAACGATCTTGATGCTAATTAAGATCATAATTAATTAACTAATTAGTCATTCAAATTCGCGAAAATTAGTAAAAATGCAATTTCTATAATTTTCATAAATTTGAAAGGTTGTCATTTATTAATCTTTACGATCCCGATGCTGATTGAAATCATAATTAACTAATTATTCCTTCAAATTCGTAAAAATGAGTAAAATTACGAATTTTTATAAATTTTAAAAGATTTTGAAGCCAGGCTCAGTGGGGGGTTTGACAGTAGCAATCTGTAAATTGAAAGCCCTCTTAATGTCGAGGGAGATAACGGCTGTGAGTAAATATATATAATATGTTCTTTCCTCCTATTTTCAATCTGTTCCATTAGATGATGAAGGGCGTCATCCGTTGAGCGACCCATACGAACCAAATTTAAGACGATGAAGGAGGCCGTCCCGCTCAACATAGTAGGAGAATCTTTGTATAAGAAGTTTTTCGAGCACCTTTCCCAAATTGGAAGTCAGCTTAATGGGACGAAGTACTTAATTCATAGGCTGCCGAATTGTGACTGAAATCTTTAAAGTGCGTTCCATAAGAACTTATTTATAGTCGTTATTATCATAATTTATGAGTTGAAAATACAGTAATTGCAATCATTCATTTCGACGAAAAAGTCGGCATAGCAAAAGTTACGTGAAAATAAGGGAATGTCCCGGGAAATAAAGGACAAATGGTCGACCTACTCATACCCCCCAGTTCCGCTGCAAAACTGTCTCAAACAGAATTCAAGTCCATCTGTTTAAGACTGGCACATTCTAGGAGGGAAAGAGGAGATTAAAAAAACAGCATCTAGCTGAGCGTATGTAGGAGTCTTAATAGGGCCGGATTAAGATGTTTGGAGGCCCTGAGCACGTGAATGGTTTTGTTGTTTCCCCCTCCCGCTAACGCTTTTATGTTCCTACTTGCAAAGGCTTTGATAATATCCGAATATGATGTCTTTCTCTCGCCGCTATTACTACGAGGGTTTTGACAGCTGGAAGATAAATCCAGAAAAGAAAATGCAAGTTCCCTTGCGGGGACCCACGTCCTCTCTATTGCCGGGTGAGCGTACTAGACTACAAAGCCAACGAATCCTCTTTGCTTAGAGCTTGTGTGTGCTGAATGGGGGCCGTACACGAACAGCCAGACCTAAGTCAGACCAAAGCTCACAATTTCTGACACTGCCACCAGATGGAAATTTATCCGAAAATGATGTCATTCTCTGCTACGAAAGTTTTGACAGCAGTCCATGTTAGGTCTGGCTGTCCATGTACGGTCGCGTTCAGCGCACACGAGCTGCAAGGAAAGATGATTTGGTGACTTTGTAGTCTAGTGTGCTCACCCGGCAAGTGAGAGGAAGTTGGTTCAATTCCCAGCAAGGACAGTTGAATTTTCTTTCCTGGATTTATCTTAGGCTAGCTGTTAAAAAACCTTCGTATGGATGGTGGAGAGTGACATCATCCTCGGATAAGTCGCCATCTGGTGGCAGGGTTAGCAATTGCGAGCGTTGGCCTGAGTTAGGTCCGACCGTCCATGTACGGTCCCGTTCAGTGCACACGAGCTCCAAGGAAAGATTGAGATAGTCGTTGCCTTTGTAGTCTACTCTAGTGGTCCAGGGCGTTCACCCGGAAAGTCAAAAGACGTGGGCTCGATTCCCCGTAAGGACAGATGAATTTTCTTTTTTTTCCTAAATACACTGCTGGCCACCGTAAATGCAACACCCTGAAGGAAGCATGCAAATAATATGAAATTTACAACATGCATTAGCAGAGGTGAGATATGCAAATGATTATAATTTCAGCGCAGACGCACATCACGCGCGCCTGTGGCGCCACTTCAAAGCGCTATTTAAGGCTTGGAGATTTCGACGATTTGAAATACGGCAATTGTGTTTTTCTTGTGGTTTTTTCAAAAAAACGATCATCTTTTGATCAAGTATCCGAGTTCGACAGAGGAAGGATAGTGGCCTACCGAGATTGTGGATTATCTTTCAGGGAAATCGGTAGTCGTGTTGGACGAAACCAAACAACTGTAATGCGGATATGTGATCGTTGGATGCAGGAGGGTACGACGGACCGACGTGTTCGATCGCATCCACCTCAGTGCACCACTTCACGTGATGACAGGCGTATGGCAGTGACGGATCGCTCAGCCACATCACGAACCATAGCACAGCACATTCAGTCTGTACCGCATCATCCAGTGTCTGCGCGTACCATTCGACGCCGTTTACAGCAGAGTGGTCTGTCCGCAAGACGTCCATTGCTTCGCCTACCCTTGACGCAGAACCACAGACGTCTCCGCCGCCAATGGTGCGATGAAAGAAGGATGTGGACGGCACAATGGAATGAAATTGTCTTTACTGACGAGTCACGCTTCTGTCTGCAACACCACGATGGTCGGATTCGAGTCTGGAGACACCGTGGAGAGAGGATGCTGAACAGCTGCGTTATGCACCGCCACACTGGTCCTGCACCGGGTATTATGGTATGGGGCGGTATTGGATATCACTCTCGCACTCCTCTAGTACGCATTACCGGTACTTTAAAAAGCCAGCGCTACATCTCCGAGGTGTTGGAGCCAGTTGTCCTTCCTTACCTTCAGGACTTGCCCACAGCCATATTTCAACAGGATAATGCGCGACCACACGTGGCACGCATTGTCCAAAGGTTCTTCGTCAATCGCCAGATTGAATTGCTTCCCTGGCCAGCTCGCTCTCCGGATCTTTCGCCGATAGAAAACATGTGGTCCATGGTTGCTCAACGATTGACCCAGATTACATCCCCAGCTGCCACACCAGATCAACTTTGGCAACGCGTGGAAGCTGCTTGGTCTGCTGTACCCCAAGAACACATCCAAAGTCTCTTTGAATCAATGCCGAGGCGTGTGGCAGCGGTGATCTCCAACAATGGCGGCTACTCTGGCTACTGATTTTGGCAGGAACCACACTTCACAGAAGTCTATAAATTTAATCATTTGATGCTTGGTCAACATGTTATCTACAAAATAAATATTGTTGCGATATCTCTTGTCTTTCTTGGTGTTGCAATTTGGGTGGCCAGCAGTGTATATATATCTTCGTATCAGCCAGCTGTTTAAAAAACTTCGTATGTGTGGATAGCGGAAAGTAACATCATCCTCGGATAAAACTAAACTATCTCACGACGGTCCCGGGCGGTGGATAAGCTCGAGCCGCTTCCTTATTTGTAAAAAAGGAGTAAAAAGGTATTCATTCATATACAACAAGGATAGTTCAGACAAGTGGTTTTGATATTGAATCTGGCTGACATTTTTTATCACACAGGATTTCTATCAGTTCCAAAAATTGCAGAAAATAAAATGGGACAAATCCTACCCACTGCGCTTGGAACCCACGCCGTTTAAGGGATGACAATGATTTAGAGCAGCGGTTCTCAACATTTTTTGACTCATGGAGCCCTTTTTAGTAAAAAAATTATATGACGGAGCCCCGTAGGCCCATTTCTTAATTATTAATCAAAGTTACTGATTTATTTTTCTATTTGAAAATATTTATATATATTTTAATTTTACTGTTTTTTTTTATTTTCCTCAAGCGGCCGCGGATTCCCTGGAGAGTGCACCGGAGCACCGGTTGAGAACCGCTGATTTAGAGAATAATTCTTTGAACCAACTTCGATTGGAAATTCATTTAAAGATAATTAACAGGAATGAGATTTTTGGCTAGTTCGAAAAACATTAGCTGGCAAAATTACTATAAATTAAATTCAATGAATTTGCCGAGACAATAATAATCAATCATTTTCAGAATTTGTAAATTACAGTTACTACGATTGATATCACAACTGTATAATACCATATTTTTCAAATATTTGCCGATTGGTTTTGGTTGTTGTCAAGCTGAAAAAAGCCCGAAATGAGCTGTAATTACAGTTTACTTCTAATTATAATTAAAATATCCGGAACATGTGCACTCGATGGCGTGCGGGAAATTAGAAAAAAATCATGAATTTGAGTGAATAATTAGTTGATTAATTATGATTTCAATCAGCATCGGGATCGTAATAATTCATAAATTACAAGCTTTAAAATTTATAAAAATTATAGGAATCGCAATTTTACTAATTTTAATGAATTTGAATGAATAATTAATTAATTATGATCTTAATTAGCACCAGGATCGTTGAGATTATTAAATGACAAGCTTCCAAATTTATGAAAATTATAAAATTCGCATTTTTACTAATTTTCACGAACTTGAATGACTAATTAATTAATTCTGATCTTAATTATCATCAGAATCGTTGTGATTAATAAATGACAAGTTTTCAAATTTATAAAAATTAGAAAATTCATATTTTTACCGCTTTTCAGGAACTTGAATGGCTAATTAAATAATTAATTATGATCTTAATTAGCATCAATATCGTTGTAATTAATAAATGACAAGCTTTCAAATTTTTGAAAATTATAAAATTCGCAATTTTAGTAATTTTCACGAATTTGAATGATTATTTATACGAATTTGAAACATAACTAATTAGTTAATTAATTACGATTTTAATTATCATCAGGATCGTTGTGATTGCATAAATGAAAAGCTTTCAAATTTATAAAAATTAGTAAATTAGCATTTTTACTAATTTTCACGAATTTGAATGACTAATGAGTTAATTAATTATGATCTAAATTAGCATCAAGATCGTTGTGATTGATGAATGACAAGCTTTCGAATTTAAAAAAAAATTAGAAAATTCGCATTTTTACTCATTTTAACGAATTTGTATGACTAATTAGTTAATTAATTATAATCTTAATTATAATCAAGATCGTTGTGATTAATAAATGACGAGTTTTAAAATTTATGAAAATTAGTAAATTCGAAATTTTAGTAATTTTCACGAATTTAAATGACTAATTAGTTAATTAATTATGATCTTGATTAGCATCAGGATCGTTGTGATTGATGAATGACGAGCTTTAAAATTTATGAAAATTAGTAAATTCGAAATTTTAGTAATTTTCACGAATTTGAATGACTAATTAGTTAATTAATTATAACCTTAATTAGCATCAAGATCGTTGTGATTAATAAATGACAAGTTTTCAAGTTTATAAAAATGAGAACATTCGCATTTTTATACTAATTTTCATGGAAGTTACTAAATATCAGCTTTTTGCCAAAGTGTATTTCGGGCTTTTACCAACTCGACTTGGTAAAACCTAGGTTTTTACCACGCTTCGGGCTTTTACCGTAACATATATATATACAGGGTGGTAACTATCGACTGCCCAATAATAACACACGTGATTCCTTGTGAAAAACGAATATGGAAACGTGTTTTCCGTTTTTGGATAGGACGAATATTAGGCGAGTTATAAGCTTTTAAAATTTTGTGACGTGTCATTTTTCTAACGGTCATAAGTTATATGCCAAACACCGAACCAAAGTGCATTTCTCCGCCAGCAGCGGGTTGTCACTTCTTAAAAATGAACTGAAATATTCAATCCCATTAGAAGCCAAGTTCGGCCTTCTTCTTTCACGACTGGCGCTTTTTCTCTGAATGTAGTTAATTATAACAAATGTTATAAAAATTGTGTGATTATAACAAACATTGTTGTTACGTTTAATTACGTGTTAGTTTCATCCACTATACTGGCAAATTTATCACCAGATTTCTAAAGTGTTAGCTAAATGAGATCTACTTGAAATTTTTTTTAACCAAATCAACATCTTTTGCCAAAATGTGGCAATTTGTTCTCTTTCACTATCAAGTCAAATTTTTTGAGGGAAGGTGCATACAGTGGATACTTGAACTGCTTTGAAATTTATTCCAGCTTGCATGATTCTCGCAGAACTTGAGATCATTTTCTCACATGAAGGTTTATTCTGGGGCTTATTTATTGGATTGGATTTTTCGATTTTTGTGGCGCAAGGACCAGCTAGGTCAAACATCGCCAAAACAAATGACCAATTAAAAATATTTGTTCTTGTTATGCCAGGAAAGGAGGCGTATTTATAAGGGGGCAGTTGCTCCACGTCCCCTCTGAACAGAGACGGACATCAGGACGTCGCCGCCCTAGGCACTGGAGAAACCACGAGACACCCAGGCTCTGTCGCAAGAAGCAACGTAAGCACTTCGGGGGGGGGCATGGCCCCCCACATCCTGAAGCAGGACACCTAGGCTGGGATCTTTTACGGACCCCCCGACCAGACTTTCACGGGGCCCCTTTTATGATGAATTTATAGCGTGAAAAAACAAAAAAATGATTAAAATCCTCCCGGGCTCCAGGGCTGGAGCCTTGTCAGCCCACCCCTTGGGGGGGGGGCCATGGGAGGGGACCAGAGCATCTCCGGCAAAACCAAAATTTATTGATACGTCAAAGATCACATATAGTGCAAGGTAATTAAAAATTATATAAATCGAAGAATCTCAAATCAATCAAGTTTAAGTCAAAGTGCAACTGGCACTGATAATAAACAATCATAGAAAGTTGTATAAAATCACATCGCAAAAGGCGCAATGAGAAGTTTGATTGATCAAGGATTGCATGACAAAAGCAGAGCACACCATTGCGCTCGGGCAGTTCAATACACCCAGTCTAATTCATTTTTTATCACTGTTTTCGAAGATCTTTTAAATTTCTCCGGGGACTTCATTCTGATCCTCGCTTGCAAACAGTGCTACCAGGGTAATGTCAGGGTGAAGACGCGGCGATCTCCTTAACGGCGCTGGTACCGGAGTTACAGGAGCTGGAGGAGACGGATTCTTTATCTTCTCGGGATGTTCCTCAAGGCATTTCACCGCCCTAGGCACTGGGGCTTAGTTAGTTTTGTTTTTTTTTCCAAAATAAAATGAAAAGTTAATGAATTATAGTGCAAAAACGTGGGCAAGAAAAAACGCTTTAAACGCGATTTCCACAAATTGCAGTTTTTGAGCTCATCTTTTAAGATATGGAAAATACCTATAAGGCTGGTATTACACTATAAAACTTTGATAAAAATTATTTTATAAAACTTGAAAAATGTAACCAATAAACACATCTGTTACATTCGAGCGAACTTGACTGATCCGCCTATTGGTTGCATTTTTCAAGTTTTATAAACGAACTTTTATAAAACTTTTATAGTGTAATCCCGGGCTTACACCAAAAATTCTGAAATTTCGTAGAAATATTTTTACGGAATGATGATGAACCTCGAACTTCGATGTCTGATCATCCGTTAGAATTTTATGAATTTCAAAGTGAGAAAAAATTTATAAATTTCTCAAAAATCTGAGAATTCAATTTTTGTTTTAAAAAATACTTGTGTTAACTTCTAAATCTGTGATGTGTTCATTTTACTAATACATGGTTCGTAACACATTTGAGCAAAATTTCAGAATTTTTGGGTGGCAGTAGTTTTTTTTAAATCTTATGGATGAATTGAAAAACTCAATACTCAAAACTCAATAATTTGAAAGTGCACACACACACACACACAACAGAAGAGGGAAAAGAAACTGGTTTACATTCTCGATTTCTTAGGGTTATATCATTATTCAGTTAAAAAAGAACGCCAAGTTAAACGTTTGGTGTTCATTCGGTGAATTTGGCAGGATTTTGAAGTGACATCATCAATTTTTAAAGCGTTATAACTCATTAATTATGGGTCAAATCAAAAAACCGAAAAAACTTTTCCATATCAGTTTTTCACAAGGAATCACGCGTGTAATTATTGGGCGTCGATAGTTACCATCCTGTATATATATAGCCTTTTTTTTTTTTTTTTTGAAACCGAGGACAACTCAGGTCTATTGCCATAGGCAATATACTACCTAGTGAGATGTGCCGGCATTGTAAGCGTGTGTACCTAACAGTCTGAGTGCGTATCCAGTGTTGTGTATGATTTTTCAGTGCTGCCATCTATATCTCAGAAGTGAAGTGAGTGATGTGTAGTGACTGAATATTTGTACTGTTTGTACGCCTGTTGCTCTCTGTGGCGAGACTTTTTAACGGGGAGATCGGCTCGCATTTGCGCCTCGAAGTTGGGAACCATAGAAAACCAAGTTCAGCCGACCACCACTGTGGCGACTTTGGGGCTCGAACCCGCGATGCGAGTCCGTCATTATGACCACTCGACCACCACAGCGGCTATATATATAGCCTACAGGCAGCAAAACCATAAATACACAGTGGCGTAGGACGCAACGAGCACTTACAGTATAGTCCACCGATCACGAGAAGAACACTGGCTACGTCACGTTACGTCACGTCGGACGATTCTATTATTTACTTTTAGGTAAAGCAACTGTCCATCGAGAATAGCGCATTAGCAACGGCGCTTTCCCGTTTGGCGTCTTTAGCGCTATTTTGGCCTCCTAGAAATTTCACTAAAAGCGCCACGACAGTGCTCTCGATAACGTCGTCATCGCAGTGTTTTTCTTGCGTAAACACCGACTGTTCGACAGTGTCGTCTTAAGGCATTGTCGCATTAGATTCACAAAAATAAGATCTGGTTGAAATTTTCCAGAATTTACGTGGTAGTGCCTCAGAAAAATCACTTGGTCCGGGAAAGCCCGTGATGCTCTTAAGACGGCCCGGCTGCTCGAGCACTTGCGGCACATTATTTTAATACAAAAAATATATTTTTTATTCCGCAGAAGGGATCGAAAACTCCAGCCTTTTTTTAATAATCAGTTCCATGCATCAAGCTGAAGCCGAACACTGCTCGTATAAAACATTTTCGACCATGGCCCCCAGAAGGATGGGCTACTACACCGCACACCAACTCCGTTCATATATCGCCATACGGTAATTTCCAACCAATGGAGTTGGGTGGGAAATGAAGGCTCCATCCATCGGTGGTCGCCCTAGGCTCGGTAGGTAAAGAACTTGCTTCGAATGTTCTATGCCCGAGTGCGAACCCATGGACCTTGATGGTAACCTTCGTAGTGGCAGACGAGCTGAAGACGAAGGATGGGCTGACAAAATCCAGCCTATAGAAGAATTCTTAAAATTTTCCCTTTTTTTTCCACACTGTAAATTCAGAATGGACGTCCGGTGAGAAATCCCAGCGAAGATCCCTGCTGCAGCATGAGAGGACCATTCTTCCGATGCCCTTAAGCATGGCCCCCCACATCTTGCAGCCGGGCTCTCAGATTGGAATCTTCGACGGGTCACTCTAAAATGAATTTATAGTTGTAAAAAATGATTAGAATCATCCAGGGCCCCGAGGCTGGAACCCTGTCAGCCCTGCCCTTGGGGGGACATGCCCTTAAGGGGGCTATAGACGTAACTGTAAACTTGACAAGCAGGTATGGTCAATCTTTTTATTTGTCACTACTGCATTTGCCACCTAGGGGCCGTTCAAGTATTACGTAAGCAAATTTTTAGCCATTTTTGGCCCCCTTCCCCCCCCCCCCCCTGTCAGCCAAAGTCAGCAAAATTCGTCATCAGCTCTGCCCCTCTGAATCCTAACTCATATTTTCATAAAGGGTGGTTGATGACGTAAGCATTATCCAAACCCCCCCTGCCCCCTTGTCATCAAAAGTCAGCAAATCGGACCCCCCCCATCGATGATGACGTAATACTTGAATGGCCCCCTATTTAAAAAGCCCATATGAGTAGCTTCTGTGGAGAAAGGAAAAAAGACGATGATATGGCTATAAGAGAAGGTAAACAGAAGAAGAATGGCTAATTGCTAGTAGGTGGCATTCTCTTGTTGCGGTATAGAAATTAAACCGAAGAAAATGTCATATAATTTACAAATACAACGCCACAACAGGCAAATTGCCCAACGAGGTGGCTGACTTAAGAACATCATGGATCCCCGAGCCATTTTTTGGAGGCCCTACCTACTACTGCTACACCACACCAAACCTGTGGGGGGGGGGGGCAAGTGAGTCTGGTGCACCAGGCGCTGTACCAGAAGTAGCACCGAATTCCTTTTTAACTGCTTCTTCTACATGGCAATGGGCGTCAAAATGCCGGTTTGCTCCGGGTGAGAAATTATTTAGTTGCGGCCCTGGCTTGGCGTGGTGCTCGACATTGCCCCCCATTCTGGAGCAATCTAAAGAGGGTGTTGTTGAGTTCTGTAAAGGTGTTGCCCTAGCCCTGGTCCAAGGACGATTCTCATCATTTTGTGGGCGCCATATTTCAGTAATACGTGAATTTGTGTTTTTTCACGCTATAAATTAACTTAAGAGGGGTCCCGTTACCAACCTAACCTGGGGGTCCACCGAAAGTCCAAAATTGGTGTCTCCGAGTTGAAGCAATTGAATGGCGGCGTAACAATATTTCATGATCCATCATATCGATTACATTAAAATTTGAAATACTTTGATCATGTCTCCACGAAGATTACGTTATTCAAAAGGGAACATATTCGATGAATCAAGTCTTTCTTGATAACTAAAGCCTGGCATACTCGCTAGTGTTGTTCTAGTGGTCTTTGCACCCCCTTCAACCAAGTCTATATCTTTCTGAAGATGAGGTTTCCAAAACTTCACGGCAGTGAATTTTGGAAGTGAAGTTTTAGTTGACAGTGAAGTTTTTTTGGCAGTGAAGTTTTATATCCAGGCGAGTACGAACTAAGCCTCGGAAAAGTGGAAGGAAGACTGTGAGAAAGCGAAGAGACCTTTTTTAATCCTTAAAGCGGCAATCCCGAGATATCGATAGCATGTTTTTCTTCTCCCCTTCCCGTCAATCAACTGCCAGTGGGCTTTTGCTCAAAGTCTGATAACAGGAAAGGGAGAGAAAGAATGTTTTCCTTTCCTTACTCTCCCTTCAAGAACTTTTGGATCCAACAAATAAAAATATGATTGTACGAGTATTGTGGTGGCGTTTAAATTAGAAGACCCAAATTCCCCTAGGTTGGACCAAGGTCCATGTAGGTAACTTTGGAAACAAGAGAACAGACTCTCTAGCTAAGGTTGCCATGAACTGTGACAATAAACTTGATAACCCATTCCCACTAACGCTCCTGAAGCGACAACTTAAACAATCAACCCTCCAGAAATGATAGCAATTTTGGACCAAGGAACCACGGCTAGGAAAGTGCACGAAATTGTCCCTTGAAAATACAGCACATTAAACTGGAACAGGGTGATGACTATCTTCATAACAGGATACGGCCCATTCTCTAAATATCTACACGAACGGAAACGCCGCCGAATAGACAAATGTGCCTGCGGTATGGTGAGTACTCCAGTTCACTATGCTACAGAGTGCAAATTTACAAAGCATCTACACATGTAAAAATATTTCGGAAACTGATTCATTCAAATCATCAAAATAAAGGCACAGCAGCAACCCTTGTCAAATACAGACGCTAATAAAAAAAAATCTGTCTACCAGATTTATAAAATAATGTTTTTAACTTTACGTTGCAAAAATAAAGAAAAAAAAGATAAATACAACAAAAATAAAATATCCACATGACTGCCACTCTACTAGCACATTACTATTACATGAACAAGATATAGTATGAACGATAGAAAAGTGCGTGTGTGGTATAACAACTGAAAAATAATTGAATGACAGAAAAGTGTTTTACCGAAACGTAAGATTGATACAGAATCCGTGTGAATAACATCAACAAAATCAGCATCAGTTGGATCTAAGCGAACTATTGGAGGCATATACTGGAAGAATGGTTCCGCAGGGTCAATGCCTAGATTGGAGGAAAAGAGGAGAAATGAAGCTTATAAAAAAAAAGAGCATTACGAACACGATGTACTTTGTAGTAAAATTATATTTTACAATTGAAGGCAGTGAGAATCATGGTGAATTAACACACAAATTTTGTATTCAGATAATAATACCAAACAACAATGGATTTGCAAGATATACGATGTACGGAAAACTGGATGTTGTGAAGATATTTATTATTTGAGATGTTGATTTTTTTTTAAGGAAGAAACTCATCTCTGCTTCTACCGGAAGTCGAACCCGGGTCCCTCGTTTGCCAGACGAATGATCTCATCACTAAGCTGCAGAGGAGATATTTTCCTGCATTGAAGCGTTTCCTTCAGAGGAGATGGAGATTTTCCTTCTCTGTAGCTTAGTGGTGAGAGCACTCGTTCGGCAAACGAGGGATCCGGGTTCGACCAACACCACCTATAGAACAAGATCTCCGCACGAAGCTTGTGACGTCAATGAAGAAGGCCATTTCTCCTATTGTCGTTGGATATACTGCAAAAAAAAAAGGTAAAGAATAATTTTAATCCGCCTTTTCTTTTTGCGCTATTTCAAAACTTTCCATTCGCCCATCTTATTATTTTCTTTACCCTCTGTCTAACTTTTCACCATGAGACTGTTACTTCATTGGCGCTTACCTTCTTCTCAGGTAAAACTTCACGAACCCATAACTTCGACCCAACCGTTTTAATTCAGATCCGTTTCACGTCCATAGGAATAGTCTAGATACGCATTTATTAATAATTCAATGCATTTGAACAGCGACAAAGATTAGCCTTATCTTATTTTACATAAGATTTCCAGTGCCGCAGTCTTCAGCTTGACATGAATAATATTTTACCAACGTATCATTCTCTATACTAGTATCTCATTTTATAACATTTTCTCATTTTCTCCGACTACATATAACGACATTCCAAAATATACCTTTTCCCATAGATTCAACAACCCGTCTTATTTGATTAGACTTTCCTATCGAAAATTCACCACTACCTAGCATTGCTTCCTGACCTAACATTCTTGTGTACTAACACGTAGGTTTCTTTTACCTTCTCTCTCTCTAGCCTTTTATTTTCTTTCTTCTCAACTACATTTTCCCATACTATTATTACTACTACAATATCTATGTAACTATTTTAATTTTACGAACTACCTTCAATTAACTCATCTAATTAACATTAACTATCTTTAATTAACTCCTCAAGTTAACAGCTGTGCATAATCCTCAATTGAAGTTTGTATGATTCCTGCGAATTTGAGAATTTTCTTGAAAATTTATCACATTTAACAATACTTGCTGGGAGTTATACACAATCACTAATAAACGTGATGAATTCGCAATATGAGAAGATTGCAGCAAGAAGAGGTTAGCTCCAATTTTCTTCCATTGGGCCAAGGAGTCAGCCCTCTTTTTCTAAAACCTTTTCTGCCCCGGTGCTACGATGGTGTTAGCTCTATCTGTTAAGAAACACTGGAACAAGGCTGGAGTTAAATTCATATCATACCAAACGTGCAAAATATATTTTTTAAGGAAAGAAAAGTTAACTCGAATGTGCCAAAAATGGAGCTAACCTCTCTTGCTGCAAGACCTTCATATATGAACAAAATTTATCAAACTTACTAAAATGTTCGACTATTATGCGTGCATGCAAATGTAATTTGGGGAAAAAGAAGAAACCAAATGCAAATCTGCGTCACAGTGAATAAAAGACGTGGACACCATTCCGTGCGTTACAACTGTTAAAACGGTTGCACGCTGGATTAACTTCAATTTAACTTAACTGGAATTAACTTAATTTTTGTTCTATTAGTATAAAAATTAATAATTATAAATAAATAATTAATATATTACACAATACATAAATTTTAATACATTAATTTGTCTTTCTTTATGTTGTGTTTTTTGTATTATATAATTTCCTTAATTATGATATAATTTTTTCAACCATCTGCCTGTAGATGATAAATCTCTCACATGTTTTCTTTAGTAATTTTTGTGTATACATGAGTGAACGACCCGATTTGAAATGTGCTGTTGCGGTGGGTTGATAAAACGTGATGGGAGAGTTCAGCGTGCATGGGTTCAAACCCACCCACAGGAAAAATGCAGAGATTTTTTTATTTCTTTGTCCAAAAGTTGATATATCACATTCACGATATAGATCTATTTATCTCTTACTATGCTTTTTTTAACCAGAACGATATCAATATTTAAGGCCCGACATAGATCAATATTGGAAACTGAAATTTTACGATATAGATCTATATCTTTGTGCTACTTGGGTAAATAAAAAGTTGACAAAAATTCCACGCAAAAATTAGTGGCTGCAGACTATATTGAAATATTGATATTATGTATTATTTCAAAAACTAGAGCCAATTCGGCAAAACCAACACTAGTTTTGAAATCAGCAGCCTCAATATACCGCAACACCATTAAAATTAAAAGAATCACTTTGCACGAAACAATCGAAAATACACTCATTGCCATAAAAATTTGCGCACCAAGAAATAATTGTGGGATCGAAACGAAAGTTTGCCTGAAGGTACATGTCGGGCAGATATGCAAATGATTAGAAATGCAGCGTGATTGCGCATTGCGTAATGCCACTAGAGGGCGTTGAACTTCGTTCTCCTTGGAGTATAAAACAGGTAAGCAGAGCTTGCTGGAGGGTATTTAATCGTTTGCAAAGGAAATGCTGAGGTAGACATGCCGTTACGCCGTCGTCGAAGACCATATGAGCAGTTGTCAGAGTTCGATAGGGGAAGAATCATCGGGATGATGGAAGCTGGGTGGTCAGCTCGGCGAGTAGCTCGTCAACTAGGCCGTTCTGATTTTACTGTGAGGAGGTGTTGGGACCAGTGAACAGAAGAGACGTCATTTACACGGCGACCAGGTTCAGGACGCCCTCGACAGACCAGTCGTCGAGAAGACCGTCACATCATCCGAAACGCACGCGTAGAGCCAACTGCCTCATTGGCCGCTATCCAGACACAGGCAGCAGCTTCACTACGGGCCCCTGTGTCTTCCCGAACCATCGCAAGGCGCCTGGCTGAAGGATATCTGGTATCGCGGCGCCCATTACGTGTGCTGCCAATGACACCCACCCACCAACGCCTCCGTTTGGAGTGGTGTCGAGCACGACGGGATTGGACTGCAACGGAATGGAACCAGGTCGTCTTCAGCGACGAATCGAGATTCAACTTGAGCAGTGATGACAATCGTGTTCGTGTGTGGAGGCCCCGTGGTGAACGCTTCAATCCTGCCTTCGCTTTACAGCGACACACCGCTACCACAGCTGGTGTCATGGTATGGGGTGCCATTGCTTACGATACACGGTCACCCCTATTATTGATCCATGGCACAATGACAGCCCAGCGGTACGTCCATAACATCCTTCAGCCACACGTGTTGCCACTCATGGCAGGGCTCCCAGGAGCCATTTTTCAACAAGACAATGCTAGGCCACACACAGCAAGGATGTCACAAGACTGCCTCCGCCACATTACCACCCTTCCCTGGCCTGCTTTATCCCCAGATTTGTCACCAATCGAGCATATCTGGGATCATTTGGGACGGCAAGTTGGACACCCTACGAGGTTGGTCGAACTAGAGAACTGTGGAACGAGATGTCTCAGGACATCATACGGAACTTGTATGCCTCAATGCCCGCTCGTATCGCATCGTGCATTTTGCGCTAGAGGGGGTCCAACAGAGTACTAAAACTTCTGCTCATCTGTACTTTTTTCTGCAATAAATGATCCTTTTTCTTGGATTTTCTAATCACTTACTTATATCAACGTAGTACTTACATGTGTAAAATTTCCTTTCATTTTGACGACTTCTTCTGGGTGCGCAAATTTTTATGGCAATGAGTGTATTCACATCGTGATGAGGACAAATTACATTTTATAACACACCGACGTATGTTTTGGCACAAATGTCATTTTTCCTCACCGTGTCGTGAATATTTTCGATAACATTTTAAAATTTCTTTTGGGAACGTGAAATGTTTTTTTGCCTGACCCAAAATTTGGCTATTTCAATCTACTCACAAACGTTTAGTTTCATGACAGTTATTTTAGAGCCAGTGTATTTATTATTGGAAAAAATAATTTAGAAGAATAACTTCATCCCTCTTAAAAAAGTTTAAATGAAGTTCAGCATACAATATTCTTTTATGCTGAATGCCATCAAATTAGAAATTATAACCAAAAAAATACATAATGAATAAAATAGACTTAGTATTTTCAGGAGAATAAAACAAATTGACTAACGTTTTCTATAACCTCTGTAAAGCTGGCTTTGTGAGATGCAAAGAACATAATCTGATTGACTTGTAAAAAAAAGTTTTTTCTGTTTCTTGAACAGTGTGAGAGAAAAAAACTTGTTTTTATTTCTGTTTCGTTTTCAGGATTTCTGTGTGTGTGTGTGTGTGTGTGCGGGGGGGGGGGGTTAATATACACTCATGTCCATAAATTAAGGATAATTCAGAATCACGCGGAAATCGAAATCTAAAGTAAAAATTTCACCTGTAGAATTATCACACACATCTGCAAGAATGATATGCAAATTATAGGAGCCACCAGATTATGCCGATAGTACGTCACAATGACGAGAGTGTAAGAGGGGGGGTATATAAGGAATGGTGGCAAAGAAGTAAAATTGTTCCCAAGTGTTCTGTAAGGCGCTCAGTGCCATAAGCGAATAGTTATGACACAGGGGACGCATGTGGATCATTTTTTACGTGGTAGAATTATTGGCCACCTGGAATGTAGGCGTACTCAGATGGAAGTATCCGAGGAGCTTGGAATTGCCCAAAGTGTCATCTCTAGGCTTTGGCAACGATTCCAAGATAACGGAAATGTCAGTAGACGTTACAGTACAGGTCGCCCCCGAGTTACAACGCGGAATGAAGACCGGTATTTGGCAGTAACTGCCAAAAGAAGCAGACGGAGCACAGCATCCGACCTGTCTCGTCAGCTATCTACAGCCACGGGTGCCCCAGTTTCAAGGCAAACCGTGTACAGACGTTTGGGAGATATTGGTCTATATGCTCGCAGGCCTGTCAGATGTGTTCCGCTCGCGGCAACTCACTGTCGGCAGCAATTAGCCTGGAGTAGAGAACATGCAATGTGGACATCGTCACAGTGAGCTTGTGTGATGTTTTCCGACGAGTCCAGGTTTAGCTTGTAGTCTGATTCACGTCGTACTTTCATATGGAGAACACCAGGTACCCGTTACCACCAAGACAACATCATTGAACGACACCGTTACGGTGGTGCAGCATTGCTCGTTTGGGGTGGAATTATACTGGGTTCCAGAACAGATCTGCATGTTCAAACCGGAACCGTGAAAGCCCCAATTTATCGGGACATCATTCTGGAACAACATGTACGTTTGTTTATGGGTGCCCTAGGCGCAGAATTTGTGTTTATGGATGACAACGCCCGTCCTCACCTAGCAAACATCGTAAATGAATGCCTTGAATCTGAGGATATAACCCGTATGGAATGGCCAGCATTCTCACCTGACTTGAATCCGATAGAGCATGTGTGGGACATGCTTGGCCGACGAGTTGCAGCCCGTCAACCACCTCCTACACGTGTACCGGAACTTCGGAGAGCATTGCTTGCTGAGTGGACTGATCTTCCCCAAGATCAGATCGATAATTTGATACTCAGCATGCCGAGGCGTTGTACGGACTGTATTTCATCGCATGGGAGACATGCAATGTATTAACCATCATACCAACTATGTAATAGAAAGTTTTTGTAAAGGAGATATTTTTTACAATTGCTCTAGGAAGCAAAAAATCGTATTTTTTATGAATGGTATCATACATACACCATCGTTTTTGTTCCTTATCTTTTGTTTAATAAATGGGCTTTATGAATAAGTAATTTTTATTTTGTTTCTGGACATTTATTTGCCGGAGCTGGCATTATCCTTAATTTATGGACATGAGTGTATTTCTAGCATTTGGAAAAACCAAGTTTTACGTTTGGTGTACGATTGGTGAATTTGGCAGGATTTTGAAGTACGTCATCAATTTTTAAAGCCATTAATTATGAGATCACAAAACTCAAAAAACACTTTTTCATATTAGTATTTCACAAGGAATCACGTGGGTAATTGGGCGGTCAATAGTTACCACCCTGTATACATGATAAAATATTATACAATGCCCATAAAGAATACTTATAGTTGTGTTATTCTAAGTATAGATAGCTTCTCGATTTACCCCAACATATTTATATTTACTTTTTAAACGTGTCAATTGTGCTAGAATTTACTACACCGGGGGTAAAATATTGCATTTATTAACATTATTACAGATTACAGAAGCAGCATATTTCTCAAGGCTCAACTATGAAATATTTATCTCTCAGTCTGATAGCTGGCAAACCGAAACGAAGCTGTATTAATAAGCGGTTGAGATGTATTTCTTAGCCAGCGATCGATACCCTGATCGAGTTTATTGATAAAAAGTAAAAAAGTATGGGGCCAAGGACACTTCCTTGAGGAACTCCATTTGTGACGCCTGTCCAACCAGGGAATTCCCCCCGTTCACCATAACTCGTTGAGACCTATCTCTTAACCACGATTCTATCCAATTCAGCAAGTTGCCCCCAATCTTAATCTCGTGTAAACGCTTCAAGAGTTTACCATGTTGGACCTGATTGAATGCCTTCTGGAAATCAAGGTAAACAACATCTACATTTTTGCCCTTACCCAAAGCTTTCGTCACGTGATCATAGAATCAAAGGAGGTTAGTCACACATGACTTACTCTTCCTGAACTCATGCTGATTAGCCTTCAATACATTATTCTCGACTATATAGTTCACCAATTGCCTCTTATAATAATTTTTGAAATTTCCGAGAGGGAGCTCGTTAAACTCACTGGACAATAATTGGACACAGCTTCTCTATTAACCTTTTTAATCGTAAAATACTAACTCTACGTCTCAGAAACGTAGATGTATAGGCAGTTAATATGCAGTTTTTATCAGCTTTTTTTAGTTAGTATTCTAGGCTTAAATATTGGAACAACATTAGCAAGCTTGGGACGATACCCTCAGCAACAATACTCCTGTAAATCTGTGCGACTGTCCCCAATAATTCATTAGCATATTCCCTGAGGATCCTGGGACAGTTATCATCTGGTCCTGGTGCTTTGCTGGCACGTACATTTTTTAGAAGATATAAGACCTCCACGTCTTCCACTTGAATATCGTTGAGGATTTTATCACCCCACGCAACACCCGTACATTGAATAGCATTATTGATATTAAAAACCTACGCGAAAACGTCATTGAAAGCACTACCCATGAATACATTGCTTTCTACCTTAGACCCTCCTATCGTGAGGGGGCCAGCTGTCCCCTTGCATCCATTTTGGCATTCCTAAAAATTGATTTTGCGTCAGAACCGATGTTATATGTCAACCTAGATTCAACTTTTTTTTACTATCCCTTATCGCTTTCTCCAACGCTCTTCTTTTATCAGTAAACAATGACAGGTCCCCTCGTTCACTTTTATACTCCCTGAACGCTCTTTTCTATTCAAGATAAAGGTTACGCAAGCTATCCGTGAACCATAGGGGGCGCGATGTACAAATACTTTTTTCGAACAAAGGGTATGAAGTCGTGCAAAACAGAGGACAGCTTTGTACTTAATTCTTCCTACTGACTTATCACTCCGACTGATTCCAACCGGTCTTTGAAAAAACTTCTGCTAATCGTTCTCTCAAAACATCAAAGTTTGTTCTCCGAAAACAAGGAACCAGTCTTTTATTATCAACCTTACCCGAAGAAAAGTTACAGAAAAAACTAACGACATGATGATCACTGGAAGAAAACTGGTCCCCACTCCGAAACATGTTCAACAAGATCCTCGGTTCTAGTGAGATCTAAATCCAAAATAGCCATACCCCTAGTGGCTTCTGATACATGCTGGTACAAAAAATTATCGAACACCAACTTAAGAAAGTCTCTTTCATATTGATCTCCCATCTGAAAAGTTCCCCTAATCGATACCCGGGTAATTGAAATCCCCTAATATGACAACCATCTTGTGCTTGCACATGTAGAAAATTTCATCATGAAGTTTGGCGATATAGTTTGGATCCCTATTCGGCGGATTGTAACAAACCCCTGCGATAAGTTTATGACGTCTTTTGTTTTCAAGCTCAACCCGTATAGTTTCAATAGCACATTTCTGCACGTTACACTGCCGCTGTGTCGAGTGGTCATGGTGACGGACTCGCATCGCGAGGATCCGGGTTCAAACCCCACCGGCGCCACAGTGGTGGTCGGCTGAAGTTGGTTTTCTGTGGTTCCCAACTTCAAGGCACGAATGCGAGTCGATCTCCCCGTTAAAAAGTCTCGCAGGCCTAAAACGTTACAAATATTCAATCATTACACTTCACTCACAATTTGAAGTATAGATGGCAGCACTGAAATATCATACGCAACACTAGCTACACACTTAGACTATTAGGTGCACTCACTTTGTTCCAGACTCTGCCACGAAGCTGGGCTGGAAGAGATCTCGGCAACGGGATAAGTCCGGTGGCAGAGACCCTGGCGTTCATTCATTCATGCACGTTACACTCTCTAGCCTTCAAACATGATTTCACGAATATCAACACTCCAACCCCTTTCCTATCAGATCCCTCAAAGCAGAATGTTTTGCATTGTTCTGCAACGAGCCCTCGGCTGACTGGAAATGTTCTGCAGTAAAAGTTCCCATAATAGCGTTTTTTACATAATAGTGTTTTCTTAAAATTCTTCCAGATTGTTCTGCAGTAGAACCGATTGTTATGCGACTTACGTCGCAGATTCCGGCGTATTCTGCTTTGGGGATCAGATCTATTTCTCAAAAAAGTATCGTATCCTGAGATGTATAAGAAAGATTCATCCCCAAGTTTCTGTAATGGCTATAAGATCCAGGCCCTCCATAGCTATCATAGTTTCTAAAAAATCTTTCTTATTACCCAAGCTCCTGGTAATTATTAGCACACATTTTAATTTGCCCTGTGATTTTGTGTGAATCGAGAAGCCATCCAAGTCAGAGGTGGGTAAATCACCGTCCATACTGTTATTATTAACAATAACTAACCCGCATTCCCATCTACGTGGTCTGGGAGTAAAATACCTGACCTGAGCCTATCGTAAACCTCTCAGACCCCACTCCTATTCAGATGAATCCCATTTCAACGAAGCGCCTTGTCGGTAAATGCGGAAAGCTCCAAGAACGTGACTCCCAGTGAGGAGCAAATGTCCTTCAGGCCTAAATTGACTTGGTGGATCCTACTCCTACACCCCGTACTACCCCTTGGCAGTGAGGACGACTGGACGTCGTTCGAAACGACGCCGCACAGTGGTCAATATAGCGAATTTAGGAGGAAAAAAATGTTTTCTCGTAAACTAATGAATATTTTTGAATAATTATTTTTGCTTCACGTCAAAAATAGGCATCCATACAGGCTGAGAAGTATGATTGAATAATAATAACGTTTGGTAATTTTAAAACTACTTTGGCATGATTACTACGTTTTCTACATTTTTGCAATTCTTTCCATTTCAATGAAATAATTGCTTATTTCTAATTAATCGTTTCAGTTTTTACTGATGTTTCGTACTTTTCTGATTGACTGACTCCAAAATAATAATGCTTTACTCATATTTATTACGAGTAATATTTCAAAAATTATAATAATACCAAAGCACATTCTAAACAAAATATCGCCGTGAGAATTTGGGGAACACTTAATTGAAGTTTAATATGTAGATTCAAGATTTTCACTCAAAAAATAATAAATTATTCTCTTATAATACAAAACATTAAAAATAAACAGTGCAAATAAACAAAATCTATTACTTGTGGGCTTGATTACCGATTGAACGTTTAAAATCGCCATGCTGAATTTTTGTAGAAGAAAAGTGTCAAGGTCTTGTTACTAGATCTCCACTTTTTTGATAAGAAACTGATGAAACATATAATTTTCAGACCAAACTTACTTCTCTTGGACTTACAGGTTAAGTTCAAATTTTGACTTTTCATCAATATATTGGATTAACAGGTCTGCTGACTTTCTAAAAGGCAAGCTCAACCCACCATTAGCGCGAATAACGTCAAACAACTCTACATGAGTCACACATAAGGCCATTTCTTACGTAAAAAGGGGCGGCTGGGGGCGGCTACGCATAATGCAAAACGTCCACCAACAATGTGTGTAACATCCGAAAAACATTTTACGATTGAACAAAGTTAAACTTTTTTATAACTCACTTTTTGTACTCAAAACTACTCAAAAATAAGCCAAACTTTAAGGACGAATTACGAAAATTATTTGCTCTACTCGGAGCTTGGAAAATAACGAACAAAAAAAGACAGAAAACTAAAAATGAATACCAAAAAAAATTTCATGGTTCCATTCAAACGCAACCGAGTAACAACCTAAGAAAGTTAAGGTTTTCATGACATTTCGGCGAGAGCACTATCTGAGTGAGTCATTAAACTCCTTTGACCCCCGGGAGCCCCCGATGTAAACAAATATCACCCCAAGATGCACCAGACATTTCTCTATACACTCATATGGTTTTTTTCTCGTAAGCAAGAAATTCAGTTTTTATTTTTTTCCAGCTAATTTCCCGATTTGAACTACTGTGCGCCGTCTCGAACGTTACTAATCTTCCCCCCAGGAAGACAACAGTGCTCGAAACCTCGAAAATTCCTACACACTCTGTTCCCCAGTTCCTTAACCACAGAATCACCGATGATTAAAGCCCTATCACTATTCCCCTCTACCTCATCCATGACTACCCATTCAACCTCTAAACTGTTGTTGAATCGATGTGAAGCATTGAGATTGCTTCTTCATCGACAGGTGGCTCCGTTATAACCGAGCCCTCTAAAACCCTAACTCACTCCCGTAACGCTTCGACCTCGAGCTCCAACCTGGCCCTAACCAAAAACACCCCTTACACTTGAAACTATCAGCTACTATCCCCCAGATAAGAGAAATCTCCTGTCGCAAGCTCTACTTAATACTAGTCGAGGTCGAGGAATACTAACCTCATTGCAGAAAACTAGATGCTAACACTTAAAAAAGTAGGATAAGAAACGTTAGCAGGAAATTAAAATAACTTAAAATACATTACAATGCAAAATATATGTAAAAGATTCTACGAAAAAATTAAGTAAAATAATATATATAGTAGGCTAAGAATACAAGAGAAATGAAGAGGAAGTTTAAAAGTATCTTTTGAATGACAAAAGCGCTAGTGCTGCTGCTCAATTGTTCTTTCAAAAAAAAATGTTTTCCTGTAACTTTGTATATTATTTTCTCATGCTTCTTTGAGCTTATAATCTTAAGCTCTGCACATAATATTGTATTTTCAACAGTTTAAGTCACTGGCATTCAAACGTCAACACCAAAATATTCAGAAACACACTCATTTCGTAAATTTGTGGATTCGGACACATTTGTAATAATAAACAGGAATTCAATACACCACTCCTCAATCTTTTCAAAACTGCATCTGGCAACAGTATTCCAACCGCCTTCTTCAACGACGTTTCCAGGAAAACGTTAAAAAAACAGTCTCTCCATTCTTGAGGTATGTCCGGTGATTTATTGACTACTTTTTTTGGACCTTTTAATTTATTTTTGACATTTTTCATAATCCTTGCAAAATATAAACTGTAATTATTTTTTCCTGTAACTTTATATATATTTTTTTCTCATGCTTCTCTGAGCTTATAATCTAAAGCTCTGTATATATATATTTTTATAATATTGTATTTTTACATTTTTATTGTCTTTTTTCGTCCAACATGTTTTTGAAAAGGCAGGCGTCGGGGAACAAGGGTTGGCATTTTTAATGCAATTAAGCATAGCCACCCTTCAGAAACGCCTACACTTTTCGAACCATGCATGGGGTTCCCCCGATGAAGACCTACTGCATAGGTTCCATATTTCACTCTCATAAAATTCAATGTTTTTTCTTAAAATAATTCTTTTTTGTACTGTATATATATATATATATATATAAAGATTACAACGCACCCCTAAAAAAATATTAATATAAAAAGTACAATTTATACTTGTTAGTATTAGCTAACAATCTAGTCATTAAGACTAAAACAAATAAAAAAAGAATAATTACTGAGAAAACCCAGAAAAAAATATACAATGTTAGCTAACACTAACGCCCAAAAAATCCACGAAATTATACCAAAAAAGGAGGGAAACACCGAAAATGGTTAAACAAAGAACCAGATATTCCCTCCTATACGAACACGTGGGCAAAGAAATTGATTATCGACAAAGAAACAACGGTCACACACCTGGTGAAAGTACAATGAAAATGAAATGAGAACGAGGAAAAAACTTTAAGTCAATCCAATATACACAACGAAAACTAAAAAAAGTTGAGAGAAATAAAAAAAACTTATTTCACAAATCCAACAATGTGTGTGTGTGTGCAGTCCTTCTAAAAATCCTCTGACAAAATCAAACTAAGAGAATAATTATACAAAATAGAGAAAAATAAAGAAAACACCTAAGAGTATGGGAGTATATGTATAGAGTATGGCCCAAAAAATAAAAATATAAAAACACGCTAAATAAAACTCACGAGAACGAAGAAAAACACAAATAAAAACGAAACTTAATGGCGAGCTTCAACCGCTGAGAGATTGGTGAAGTGAAAAATCGAATTGTCGCCAAAACCTACTAAAATTACTACGACGTTCGCAAATTTCAGTGATGCATTGCGAACAAAGGGCTAAATTTTTCCGGAATCATGGGAGTCACCTGAAATCCCTCGTTTATGCGATGCCTGTGGACACACCGGAGGATTTCATAGTCGTCGCTGCGGCAGACATCAAAAGCATACCTGGTATCTTCGAGCGCATGCGAGAATCGTTTTTACGTCGTTGTATACTGTGACGTTAGCGGCTGCCACTTCCGACAAATCTTGTAATAATTAATCAAATAAATATTTTTGTAGTTATTGTCAATAAGTAGTTACAAGATATATAGAAGACTGGATGTTGTGAAGATATTTATTATTTGAGATGTTAATTTTTTAAGGAAGGAAAAAACTCATCTCTGCCTCTACCGGGAGTCGAACCCGGGTCCCTCGATTGCCGGACGAGTGCTCTGACCACTAAGCTACAGAGGAGATAGAGATTTTCCTTCACTAGAGCGTATATATGCCGAACGGAAGTGAAGGAAAATCTCTATCTCCTCTGTAGCTTAGTGGTCAGAGCACTCGTCCGGCAATCGAGGGACCCGGGTTCGACTCCCGGTAGAGGCAGAGATGAGTTTTTTCCTTCCTTAAAAAATTAACATCTCAAATAATAAATATCTTCACAACATCCAGTCTTCTATATATCTTGTATTAACAAGTGGAGAGCGACATTCATGTCATAATAAGTAGTTAATAATGTAGTAGATTAATAATAATAGTAGGCAATAATGTAGTTATTGTTATAAGACAACCATAAGTATTCTTATGGGCATTGTATAATATTTCATCATGTATATATATTGTTTGTAATTGCATTTTTAATTGGGTTGCTGTAATTTTGAAATATATGACATCCATATTTGTTATGGGCATCTTTTTATCAGCCATCTCGTTGGGCATTTTGCCTGTTGTGGCATTATGTATTTGTATATTATTGCCCTTTTTGTCGTTCCAGCGTGACGTCGAAACCTGCATGCGTTTTTCGTGATTTTCACCCTCTCAACGTGGTTTGCGACACCATGTTTCATTGCAATTTTTGTTCCTCTTGATGTCTACTAACAACCCTCTGAGTTTGTTGGTACATTCACAGAATACCCTGTATATACCAAGGATAATTATTTGAAGAACAAAACACAAGGGGGAAAGTCTGAAATGGAACCTATGCAGTAGGTCGTCATGAGAGTGGCGACGACGACCTCATGCTTGGTTCGAAAAAGTAGGCGTTTCTGAAAGGTGGCTATGCATAATTGCAGTAAAAATGCCAACCCTTGTTATCAACGCCCGCCTTCCCAAAAACATGTTGGACGAAAAAATAGTGGAATAAAAAATGAGGAAAAAATATATATTGAAGAAATACAGCATTTGAAAATATACGGAGTTTCAGGTAATAAGTAAATGGAGCAAGAGAAAAAATATTATGGTAACTGACTACGTTGAAATAGCCATTATTTTAAAAGAAATTTAAATTTTTATTTGTTGATTTGAAAGAACACTTACTCAAGAATCTAAAACTGGTTTGTTTTTGTTCCTACAATGATTAGAACCGAAGTTATAGCTAATTTAGTTAAACGGATGTGAGAATTTCCATCACCGGAAGTACTATTTAAAGGGCCCAAAAATGTAAACAATGAGGTTTTTGCTATAGTAAATAGTTATTTTGCATAGAAATGCCCTTGAATCACATTTTTTATTTATGGATTAGTTAAAAATATTTTTGTGCAATGTTTATATAAATAAATATTAATGCTAAATTCATAATCAGGTGAGTGGCAACACGATCGAAATCACTGTCTTTGTTTACATTCTAGTTCGCACGTTTTATACCAAACAACTGTTGTTTTAACTTCTATTTCTTCGAATTTTCGGTTTTTGAGTTCTATTTAACTTTTTGTAACGCTTTTTTGAACATCCACGATGCCGAAGGTACGTGCAAGGAGGAGCAAAATGCGTTCCTTTTTTAGAAATCGCCGCACAAAATCTGCCTCCGCTGATCCTGACATTGCCGCCAGTGATACGCCTATTATGACTGCAAGTTCATCAAAATTGAATATTTCTACTGATAGGAAGAAAGCCACAGCAACAAAAAATGAAGGGAAATAGAATATTTGATATTTCTATATTAGTCTATGGGTTTTCTGTTCTTTGTTGCCCAATGTGTTACGAGACTGGCATGACACTCAACGAAGATTCAAGATTCGGACTGTGCTCAAAATTCGCCTTATCTTGTAATTGGGGATATTCGAAAGCATTCGCCTCGACCGGAAAAAACAACAGTAGCAAAAATGTTATTAATTTATTAGTGGTCCTTGGATTGAGACTGATTGGCGAAGGCTACACTGCTGGCAGGAAGCTCCTGGTAACTTTGAATTTACCTTTTCTCTCAAAAAATGCATTCAGGGAGTGTGAACTAGTGTTACAAAAAGCTATTCGTTCTGCTTCTGAATAAAATGTGAAAGGGGTTGCTGATGAGGTAAGTGCACTGCAGGAAGTTGGACCAGAAAAATACCAAGTTGTGTGGTGTGTCGTTCGACGGTACCTGGCAGCGACGGGGCCATACATCTCTAAATGATTGTGTGTCTGCTATTTCCATTGATTCTCGAAAGATATTAGATTTGGAAGTGATGTCGCAATACTGCAGAATTTGTAGGAGAAAATCTTCAAGAACAGTTCATGTGTGTTCCAACCACAAGGGCTCGTCTGCAAGTATGGAAGTAGTTGGAGCATACAGAATATTTGAAAGGTCAATTGTGTGAAGCGGGAACTAAAATATGCAGAATATTATGGGGATGGTGACGCCAAGGCATATGAGTGTAAAGGACATCTATGGCAAAAATAGTGTCACTGAACTGGAATGTAGTAGCCATGTTCAGAAGAGGGTTGGTGCGAGTTTGAGGAAAATTATGGTATTTCTATTCGTAGCAATGTGGGAAATTCAAAAATTGTGCAGTCTGCCGTCATAGCTGCGTTTTTACATCGTTGCCCCAATGATAAAAAGAACATGCTTGAACAATATCCAAGAGGAACCGACAGTTGGTGTAAGCATCAGAAAGCTGCACATGAAGGACATAAAATTACTGATAAATCTCCTGGTCTCTCTAGTGACATTATAAATGTAATAAAGCCAACATACATTAGTCTTCGTGCACAATCCCTGCTATCGAAGTGCTTGCACGGTATGACGCAGAAATCTAACGAAAGATTCAACGGTGTAATTTGGAAGATTTTGACTATAGTTCGTTTCAGGTTAACTTTGCAGTGGAGAGAAAGGTAGAGAGTGTACTCCTCCGCTGCAAAATAAAGTTCCCATAAATCGGAGCTTTACGATGATCATTTATACAGAATATTTAAATTTGTTTTAATGATTTTGTGAAAAAAAAGGAAAA
The DNA here is from genome assembly GCF_987345545.1 of Pholcus phalangioides. Lineage (NCBI taxonomy): Eukaryota > Metazoa > Arthropoda > Arachnida > Araneae > Pholcidae > Pholcus > Pholcus phalangioides. Next base: position 28,663,024 of record NW_028301604.1, on the reverse strand, counting down.
ATATCGTTTTGAACCAATGTTTCTTCGTTTGAAATTTTTAAATTAGAAAAAAATATTGGTTACCATTATCCAAAAATCTATAGCAACCACAACGACATTTTCGCGGTATCCTAGAAATCGTCCATACCTTACCGAGGCCGCGCATCGATACATTGGTTAAGAGGCTTTTGTTGCCATAGCAACGAGTGATGAGGTTCCCTCGTAGCTTCCTCTTCACTGCAAAGTTAACCTGAAACGGACTATAATAGCCCAGTAAATTTAGGATTTTATATGCCACAAATCCATAATTAGCTGAAATTTTCAGGATTAGCTTCTGGATAGGTGTAGAATGGATCCTGAAAAGTCCCCTAATGTCTCATGTGCGCTTCCATCCAAAATGGCGGATCAAAGATGGCCGCCAAGCACTTCTTGTCTTAAGTGATTAAGACAAGACTTTTTCCCCTATATCCTAGTCAAAAACCATCATTTTTCAATTCTGGAAAAACCTGTGTACTCTGGAAGAATGCTTGTTTTGATTTATACCTAGGTTTACCCAATAAAAAAATTATAAATGAGTCGGAAATTTATTTATTTGACGTCAAGATGCGAAATTTTCCTGGTAAAAAATTCGATGTTGATCTGTTGTCGCCTCATAACTTTGAAACTATTCGAAAAACTGTAAAAAGTGATTCAAATGTTTTTTGTAGTCCTAAGTGGGAGGACTGTTTTCTAAAAACATTATTTAAAGATCCGTTAAAAAATAGTTGAGATATTTTTTTTACTAAAACTGTCGTTGTGATCTCAAAGTTGAACTTTTCGTGTACAGTTAGGTACTTGGTAGGTAACTGTGAATGTTCCTATTTCGCATGATAATTCTGACTGAGATAGCTTCCTATATAGCACAGAAATCAATATAAAATTCTAAAATATTCCGGTCCCCCCCACAATCATTTCACCCTATGGGATTTCCACCACCATTTTTAACCAATAAAAAAATCCCACCCTATGGGATTTTTTTATTGGTTATTTTATGGTATACATCAAAACAGTAATCTTTGTAGATCATGCGGGTTTTTTTTTCAGAATTTAGAAATGATTTTTTATAACTTAGATATGAGGAAAAACATCAAACAAGGCATAGAATCATCTCGTGATTGTCTGGAACGCCGAAATTTTCAACATGTTTTTATTCTGAGGATGCAAAACGTTTTTCTACAAAAATCTTGCAAGACTTCAGATACTTTCATGTTTATAGGGCATGAAGGAAATCCATCTAGATAAAAAGGACGTCGTTGGGAAGCTACGAGTATTTTTTGTTACGTAGGTACCTACCTATGTGGAAATCCCATGGGGTGAAATGAGTGGGGGGACTGGAATATTTTTAGAATTTGATATTGATTTCTGTACTATAGGAAGTGTTATATATGTTATATTTATGTATGACTTGGCAACAGCGCAGAGTGCGAGCTTCAATACGCGCGCCGTTCGATTGCTGTTGGGAATCGAGTTCTGGCGGCCATGGTGGTCGGTCGTGTTTCTCCGTAGCTATTGTATTAAGATTCGGATAAAGCTTATTTACGCTATTGTGTTATTCCGAATGCTCCTTCAGTTTGACTCTTATAAATGTCTAGTGAGAAACGTTTCAATGGCGATGAAAGATGGAATTTATCGTCATTCTGCAGGAGTTGAAATTATTGTCTCGGCAGGACAGGAATAAGATAGAAGCAAGCTCTAATGAGGTAGGCTTAGTTTCTTCAAGCGATTTCCTCATACGTTCCGGATGGCGGGTTTTGGTGTTATCGGAGAATTCGACAGCGCAAAAGAACCGTTTTCGGAGTACGCCGAGTGATTTTGCCAGTATTTTGTCGCGATTGAAGTTACGGATGGCGTCCGCAAGCGAGCGATATTCCTATCGCTGGTGGGTGCACCGACGTATGGCTTAATAAGAAGTCTGGTGTCCCCAGCCTTACCCACGGATCAAACGGTAGCTGAACTGATAGAGGTTCTCAGGAATCATTTTGAACCGGCTCCGTCGGAGATCGTAGAGCGGTTCAAATCCAACTGTCGCTGTAAGAAGCCGGGAGAATCTGTGGCAACCTTCATAGCCGAACTTCGAACTCTCGCCAGGTTTTGCAATTATGGGCATACTTTAGCGGAAATACTGCGAGATCGGCTCGTGTGTGGAATGATAACGCTATTCAGAGAAGGCTGTTAGCGGAAAGACATCTATCTTTCGATCGGGCGTCAGAGATCGCGATGTCGATGGAAGTGGTCTCGAAAAACGCCTCTAACCTGCGTGGTGACAACGCGTCTCCAGCGGAAGTGCTGTTTGTGCGGTGCGAGTGGACACAAGTCCTCAACTTGCAAATTTGCTAAGAGTACGTGACATTCATGCGGGAAGACGGGACACTTAGCCAGAGGATGCCAGTCGGTGAAGAACAAATAGAGTGTCGGAGTCAAAGGCCACGGATGCTGTACGAACAGAGTCGATGTGCTCGATAATCCTGCGTTCGATGTGTTGACGTTGAACTCGATGTCTGATTTCCCACCACTTTGTGCTGTGCAAGTCGTAATTCAAGGGCTACCTATAGTAATGCAGGTGGACACGGGAACACCTTTTTCGGTGATGCCTTATTCGATGTTCAAGAAGCACCAGTGTAGATTTCCACCTTTCAAAGACACTCATATCAAGCTCAGGTCTTTTACAAAGCATAGTTTGAAGATAGTGGGTGTGATGGATGCTTCTGTGAAGTACGAATCCAAATGTGAAATGCTTCCGGTCCTTGTGGTGGATCAGTGTTCCGTGATCTTGATGGGTCGAAACTGGATCCGCGAACTAGGGGTGTTGTGTACTATTGATCCGGCTGGCTCTACAAACGCGATCTTGGTTGACGTAAAATCTTCGTCACGGGACTTGCAGGCCGTCTTGAATAAACATCAAGAACTGTTTTCAGGGGAGGTCTAGAGAAGTTGAAAAATGTGAATGTTCGTCTGAAAAGAAGAGAATGTATTACACCGAAATTCTTCAAAGCTCGCCCCGTGCTTTATGCTTATAAGAAGGTAGAAGAAGAAATAAATAGACTTTTTGATTTAGGTGTCCTGGAACGAGTGTCGTCATCGGAATGGGCGATACCTGTGGTACCAGTCCTGAAGGCGAGCGGTAGGATTCGCCTGTGTGGTGACTTCAAGCTCACCGCCAACGTTGCTACAGATCTCGAGAGGTATCCGTTACCCAAGGTCGAGGACTTGTTCGCTCGTCTTTCAGGGGGAGTGACTTTTTCAAAGATCGACTTATCGGATGCGTACTGTCAAGTGGAACTGGATGAACTTCTAGGGACTTACTAGTAATTAACACTCATAGAGGTTTGTTCAGATACACGAGACTGTCTTTTGGGGTACCGTCAGCTCCATCAATTTTTTAGGGAGGGGATGGACAAGCTCTTGCAAGGGCATGGAAATGCGTTGCAAAAATGTGAAGGTTCGAATGCTACCTAGACGACTTGCTGATAACAGGCAGCTCTGTTTCGGATCATTTAAGGAATTTGAGCAAAGTGTTGTGTATTTTGCAGGAAGCTGGTATCAAGCTGCATCCCTCGAAGTGCTCGTTCATGCAGACGTCAGTAGAATATCTGGGGCATAGAATCGATGCAGAAGGACTGCATCCAGTGCAAACGAAGTTGGAAGCTATTGAGAAGGCTCCTGAGCCAAAGAATGCGGATGAACTGCAAAATTTCTTCCAAATATGTCCTCTATTATAGCACCATTGTATAAGTTGTTGAATAAGAACTCATGTTGGAAATGGACTGAGAAGGAGAGGAAGTCCTTCCAGGAAGCAAAGAAAAGATCGTCTACGTCTTCTTTGTTGGTCCACTTCGATGAAAGTAAGGAAGTGCGTCTTGAGACTGTGTTGTCCCATCCCTCAGCTGTGGGCGATCGTCCTATTGCTTTTGCGTCTCGATCTCTGAAAAAAGTGGAAAGGAACTACAGCCAGATCAAAAGAGAAGCCTTGTCGTTGGTCTTCGGGGGTTACACGGTATCGGAAATATCTGCTTGGAAGAACATTCACTTTGGTAACCGATCATTTAGTAACCGAGCCCCTAGTAAGTCGGTTTTCTGAGACTAAACCAGTGGCTCCAATGGCCGCTTCTCGCATTCAGCGATGGGCACTTGTACTATCAGGGTACTCGTACAACATCGTGTATCGGAAAGAATTATCTCACGCTAATGCTAATGCTTTCAGTAGGCTACCTGTACCGCCAACTGTGCTGATTCTCCAACGCCTGCTGATGTAGTATTATTGCTGGAATCTATGGACGACGGCGCGGTGACCAGATTTCATTTCTAGAAGGAGTTAGATGCTGATCCCGTTTTGTTGAAAGTAAAGAAATACATAGCACAAGGCTGGCCCAGGCGTGTAACGGCTGAAATTCGTCCTTTCTGGCTGTGCCGAACTGACTTGTCAGTGGGAAACTACGTGCGAATAGAACATATATGCCACCAAAGTACAGGAAGTATGTGCTGTCGGAGCTTCATGGGGGGGGGGGGTCACCAAGGCATGGGTGCTCTCAAAGCTTTGGCCAGACAGTCTGTTTGGTGGTCGAACATTGATAAGGACCTTGAAGACTTGGCACGCTCGTGCATCGATTGTCAAGTCCAAGCTTCCGTTGCTCCATCAAACTTGGCACCATGACCTTCCACAACGGAGCCTTGGAGCAGAATTCATATCGACCATGCCGGCCCGTTTGATAACCACATCGTTTTGTTAGTAGTGGATGCTGCCACTAAATGGTTGGAAGCTATTCCGGGGTCCTCGATATCGTCAGCTGCTACAGTCACTGCATTACGATCCCTCTTTGCGAGATGTGGTCAGTGACAACCCAACATCGTTCACTAGTCAAGAGTTCTCGGATTTCCTTCGTAGGAACGGGGTCATCCACATCCGATCTGCGCCACATCACCCGCAGTCAAATGGGTTGGCCGAAAGAGCGGTGCGCTCTATGAAGGATGCGTTGAGGAAAATTAAGGGCGGCTCTTTCCAGGAAAGGCTTGACAGATTTCTATTTCTCTATCGAAGCACACCTATCTCCTCAACTGGTCAAGCTCCTGATACAGCGATGTTCAACAGAGTCATGAGAAGCAGGTTGGACCTGTTGAAACCGGGTCAACATCTGGCGACGGAGCTTGATCTCAAACCCAAGTTTGCACCTAAGGATAAGGTATGGTGCAGGAACTACGCAAGTGGCCCAATGTGGATACCAGGAACGGTCTTCGCTTCAACGGGTAGGGTTATGTTGGTAGTGAGTACTACTTTGGGTCACGTGGTTCGGCATCGGGACCAATTGCGTTAACGGCTTTCGGTGTCATCTTCATGTTCAGCTGATTCCGAGGTATCCCAGCAGCCCAATAAATCAGAGGGGGCCCGATCAGACGGAGGATGCCGAGTCCATCAGAAATGAACCGACGAAGGCAAGTAATCCCCAAGCTGTTGATTCATCACCTCCCCATCTGAGGCGATCACAACGTCGCAGGCGCCACCTGAAATACTGGGTGTGTAGTGGGTTGCTTAACTGAACTCGTGCATTTCAGTGCAGACTTTCTTTTAGAAGGGAAGATGCTACATCTACTCTATAATATAAAATCCCAAACTCGAAAAGGGCCTGTTTCTACGCAACCAAAATTAGTGACGATTTTATGTAACGGAAGTCGGTGACGTTTTTTGAGTGACGGAAATCTGTTATACGTTTTTGTGTTTCGGAAGTCGGTCAAGATTTTGGGTCAAGTTTTCATTTAACTCTTGCATATATATCGGGACCCATTTGACCCATCGGGACCAAGTTATGTGCATGTACCAAGAGGCTCTCATATCCTACAGCAGGTCCCCTAGGCTGGCATAGATGGCGAGCCCCCAAAACAGCTTTTCACGGGCCCCTCTGTGTAAAAAATCAAAAAGTGATAAGAATCGTTCCGGACCCTGTCAGCCCTGCCCTTGTGGGGGTCATGCCGAGAGGTACATATGTATATATACATATAATATACATCTATCACCAGTGCTCCCAACACTCAGGGTCGGGTACCCGGGGGATTGCACATATACCTTCATGGGGAAGTTAAAAGGTTTGATTTCCAGGGGCCCTTGATAGATTTCATTGTTTTCTTGCTGCTTTAACATTGAAAAAAAATTTGCGATAGCGGAAGTCCAAGATATATCCAGTCTGGGGGGGGGCATAAAATTTGTAAATTCGGTCACGGGTAATTGGGGGGGGGCTGGATTTTATTCGTTGGTAAAATGAATACAAATAAACATTTGCTGTGGCACTCACAGGGAAGGGGATGCCCGATAAGCTTTCGAGTCAGGGGCCCCGTTTCATTTTGGGGCACCTGGATGTATCTGATTGATTTTTATACAAATGATAATTTTTCATGGCACTCGCAGCGGGGGATGACCGACAAGCTTCCAAGTCGGGGGGCCCCATGTTTACAGGTTTCATTTTGGGGCCCCTGGATGAATCTCATTCTTTTTTGTTGTTTAACATTGTAGAATTTGCAACAGTGGAAGCCCGAGATAAACCCAGTGTAGGTATCTGCGTATTGGGTCTCCGCTACTGGATGTGAGGCCCTGGATTTTGTTTGTTGTAAAAAATTGATAAAAATGAACATTTTTCGTGGTCCCTCACGGGGGGGGGGGATGTCCGACAAGCCTTCAGGTCGGGGCCCCATGGAAATGTTGACAGGTTTCGTTTCGGGTGTCCCTGGATGAATCTCATTGATTTTTGTTGTTTAACATTGTAAAATTTGCAACACGTCGGTAGCCCGAGATAAGTCTGGGGCCCACTAAAATTCAGCGAATTGGAGTCTGAGGACTCCCATGGGGAAGTTTTCTGGGGGTACTTGATGAATCACATTTGTTTTTTGTTGCTTTATTATTGTAAAATTCGCTTCTTAAGTAAGCTGGTGCTTTCACATGTCCCTTTCCATAGCACGCTGATGAAGTGGGACGAAATAAACAAGATATGTTGTGAAAAGAAAGGGGAGGGGGGTGGGGGTTGGCCACCAAAGGTGGCAGGGGGCAGAGCCCCCCCCCCCTAGTATGTATGAATTGGCAACAGCGCAGAGCGCGAGCTTCAATACGCGCACGCCGTTCGAATGCTGTTGGGATTAGGTTTTGTATTATATACACGATAGCTATTGTATTAAGGTTCGAATAAAGCTTATTTATGCTATTGTGTTATTCCGAATGCTCCTCCAGTCTGACTCTTATAAATGTCTAGTGAGAGACGTTTCAGGAAGCTATCTCAGTCAGAATTATCATGCGAAAGCGTAAATTAGGAACATTCACCGTTACCTACCAAGTACCTAACTGTACATGAAAAGTTCAACTTTGAGATCACAACGACAGTTTTAGTAAAAAAAATATCTCAACTATTTTTTAACGGATCTGCAAATAATGTTTTTAGAAAACAGTCCTCCCACTTAGGACTACAAAAAACATTTGAATCACTTTTTACAGTTTTTCGAATAGTTTCGAAGTTATGAGGCGACAACAGATCAACATCGAATTTTTTACCAGGAAAATTTCGCATCTTGACGTCAAATAAATAAATTTCCGACTCATTTATAATTTTTTTATTGGGTAAACCTAGGTATAAATCAAAACAAGCATTCTTCCAGAGTACACAGGTTTTTCCAGAATCGCAAAATGATGGTTTTTGACTGGGATATGGGGGAAAAATCACTTAGGCCAAAAAGTGCTTGGCGGCCATCTTTGATCCGACATTTCGGATGGAAGCGCACATGAGAAATTAGGGGACTTCCCAGGGTCCATTTTACACCTATCCAGGAGCTAATCCTGGAATTTTCAGCTAATTATGAATTTGTGGCATATCGACCCTGTTTTGAGCTTAAATTTACTGGACTATAAGGGCAGTTTTGTTGAACTACAAACAATGCTGTTGCGGACTCATATTGCAGTTCTGCTTTTTAATTCTGGCTATGTAGGCATATTGCCTGTACTTGAAAAATTAGGAATCCCAATTGGTGAACAACTATTGTCTATTTACTCTGCGTTGAATAATGAGCGTGTAAGGCCCCTTTCACACGGAGCGGATGCGGACGCGGGTCCGCATACCCTTTCATATGAGCACTGAAGATGCGGGTGTTTCGCCCGCTTCTTTAGGTTGAAATTCGTGCATAAAAACTATTTTTTTGCAATTTTTGTAATTATTTTTCTATCACTATTTTATTATCACCGGTTGCATTTGCTTGAACGCAACCGATGCGCCTATTGGCTGAATTTTTAAACTTTTATAAAATATCTTTTATAAAACTTTATAGTGTGATCCCGGCCTTAAGCCTAGACTACACTATAAAAATTTGATAATAATTCTTTTAAAAATGCAACCAATTTATTTATTTATTAGCTGCTTTAATTTAGCTGCTTTGAATTTTTCAACTTTTATAAAAGTTATTTCAAAAAACTTTATAGTATAATCCCGGCCTTAAGTCCGGATTACACTATAAAAATTTTATAATAATTCTTTTAAAAAAAGCAACTAATAAATTTATCGGTTGCATTTGCTCGAATGTAACCGATAAATTTATTAGTTGCTTTTATAGTGAAATCCCATCCTTAGATTAGTCATTTCTGAAATATAAAATTTCACTTTTTTTTTTAGTTTATAGACTCAATTTTCGTGTAAAATATACTTGTAGGTATCGGGGGGCACCAAAACTATTCAAGTGCTTAGGGCTTGCAATCGTTTTAATCCGGCCCTGAGTGAACGCCGTACGTGGATAACATTTTTTAATAAAAGTATTTTTTTTGAAGTTTAAAAAATTAAAATATTAAAAATTTAAAAAAATAATAAATACTTAAAATAATATTTCAAATATCTATAGTTTTTAAATAATTTCAAAAATTTTAAAAGAAAAAAATTAAAATTTTTAAATTAAATTTGAAAGTTATTAATGTATGTAGTCAATTAAATATTCGTAATGAACAGAACGGCTTATAATTTTGGTCCCGTCAGTGGCCGTTGTTGACAGGTTTTATTGCATAAAATTGTAAAGTATGGACAAAAGGCAGTTAAAGTTGCTATATCTTGTAGCGTAGTGGTGAACTCATTTTTGCCAATGGGATAACAAATCATTATTCTTGATTAAATGATTTTTAATTTTAAATAACAATATATGTACATTCTACATTTTAGTTAAAATACTTTAGTGTCGACCACGTTGGTCGCACATCCATTCACTATCTCGGTTCGTCTCTCTCTCTGACTAAGTTCTTATCTCTTGTTAGACGACGGCGTACTACCTCTACAGGAGCAGGTGTTTACAACCGGCAGATGTTTTGTCTGCACCCGCCGGGGCAGTCCACATAAGTTCAAGGGGTAGGATTCGATGGACGTCACAGCTTCCTCCCCCCTTAAAGAAATTTCCATTGGGATTTTCACAATGGAAATTCACAATCTAAATTAACCACAAATAAGCTTATAAGAAGATTGCAATAAAATTATATTAACACTTATATAGGGGTATATTACCACTGAAGTACCATGTCAGGCAAATTGAGGCACAAAAAAATTAAAAAAAAAAAAAACATTGTTCGCGATACATTGCAATTAAATCACAGAAAAGTAAATTTGAAAAATAAGAAAAATAATATGATCCGTAGAATTTTCTGGGTTTATATATAACCGAATTCAAAATAATTTTTGAACAACACACAAAAAAAAACACAATTCTTCATTAAACTCTGCAATTATAATGGAATAATATAACACAAAAAATAACAAGAAAAATTAAAGCATTCATACATAAAATTTTCGAAACATTCAACAAATTGCAAGTCATTCGGGAATATTACGACTTAGCACATCAGCATTCCTATTTTTGCGACCAGGTCTGTGCTGTATCTGAAAGTCATATTGTTGGAGTGACAATGCCCAACGCATCAGACGCTGGTTTGTGCTACAATTCTTCTGTAACCACACGAGAGGATTATGATCAGTGACAATCAAGAATTTTTGACCATCTAGATAATAGTGTAAACGTTTAACAGCAAAAACAATGCTCAGACATTCCTTCTCAGTAGTAGTGTAGTTTCTTTCTGCCTGAGAAAACTTTTTGCTGAGAAAAAGGATAGGATGTTCTTCTCCTGCACTATCCTCTTGAGCTAAAATGACACCCATTCCCATATTTGACGCATCAGTCTGCACAATAAATTGCTTAGAGAAATCTGGTGCATATAGCACTGGTTGACTAATTAACTTGTTTTTCAAACAAGTGAAACTCGCATTACACTCAGGAGTCCAGATGATTTCTCCTTTCTTTTCTTTCCCTTTTAAAGCTTCTGATAACGGTGCAGCCAATACCGAAAACATAGGAATGTAATGACTATAATACCCTACCAATCCTAAAAACGCTCTGATTTCAGTTTTGGTTTCTGGAGTAGGAAACTTTTCAATGGCCTCTATTTTCGCTTCACATGGTTTCCTATACCCCTGCCCAACTATATGACCCAAATATTTGACATGATCTTGGGCGAAACGACATTTTGATGGTTTTAGTGTTAATTTAGCTCCCTTCAAGCGTTCTAACACTAATTCGACATGTTTCAGGTGTGTCTCCCATGACTCAGAAAATATAGCTATATCATCGAGGTATGGTACAGCGAAATTTTCGTATTCTCTTAGTATTTCTGCCATAAGTTTACTAAAGAAATATGGAGCATTTTTCAGACCAAATGGCATGCGTAGTGGCCTGTACGTTCCGAAACTGGTAACAAAAGCGGCAAATCTTTGAGCTGTGGGACTCAATGGAATCTGCCAGTATCCTTTGGATAAATCTAACAAGGTAATAAATTTTGCTGATGAAACTAATTCAAGCCTTTCTTCGATATTTGGCAATGGAAAAAATTCGGTGCGTATCACCTCATTTAACCGGCGATAATCAATACAAGGTCTGGGATCCTTATGTGGTGCTTCAACTAAGATCATTGGTGAGGTATAATCTGATTCCCCTACTTCAATTATTTTCAAATCTAACATTCGTTGAATTTCAGTTTTTAAAATACCATTCTGTCGTTGAGAAATCTTATACGGCCTAGCTCTGACGGGCTTATCATTTATCAACGTGATATCATGTTCAACCAGATGGGTCATCCCTGGCTCGTTAGAAAATATCTCAGAATATTTATTCAACAGTTTATGCAATTGTTCAATTCTTTGGGGATCTATACGTTCAAGCAAGTTGCTTTTCTAGACAATGTCTTCAAAATTGAAAATATTTGGATTGGTATCCAAATGGGGAAAATCTATATCATTGTCCGTGTACCCATCATTTCCTACGCAATCCAAGAAATTAATGCTCTCGGGTCTTTTGTAATACGGTTTTAGCATATTTACATGATATATTTGTTCTTTTCTATCCGGAAGCTTAACAATGTAATTCGTCTCGGACAGTCTATTTTGAATTACACCGGAACCAGTCCACTGAACTGCTAACTTATTCGGTTTAGAAATTGCAAAAATTAGTACTTCGTCACCTTGCTTAAATTCCCTTTTCACAGAATTTTTATCATACCATTTTTTTCTAGTTATCTGTAATTCTTCCATTTTGCTAACTGCCAAGTCCTGACACCTTTTCATCCTATTTATGAGTTTAAGAACATATTCTGTAACAGGACTTTTCTCATCTCCTGACTGTGTCCACTGTTCATACACTAATGTTTCTGGAGTTCTTAGATTCTTCCCGTGCACTAGTTCTGAAGGAGTGAATCCTGTACTTTCGTGTGTAACTGTACGTAACGCTAACAATGCTAGCGGAAGGTGTTTTTCCCAATCGGGCCCAGATTCTTCACACAGACACCGCAACAAACGTTTAATGGTTCTGTGAAATCGTTCCACAGGGTTGGACTGTGGGTGATACACGGAGCTGTGACTCACCTTAACCCCAAATCTCTGAAAGAATTCCGAAGTGAGAGCACTCGTAAACGACGTCCCTTGATCACACTGTACTTCTTTCGGGAAACCTGTCCTGCTAAATATCTCGAGTAGTGCATTGACCACACTCACTGATTTAATATCAACGACCGGTATAGCTTCTGGGTATTTAGAAGATAGACACATGGCTGTAATGATGTACCGTTTCCCAGTTGGAGTCTCTGGTCCACAAGCGTCTATGTTAATTTTTGAAAATACTTCCTGAATAATGGGAACCAATTTGAGAGGTGCCTTCTTCTTTTCGTTAGGTTTTCCCGCTCTTTGACATTGGTCACAAGTACGCACATATTCCTCCATATCTTTATAACACCCAGGCCAAAAGAAATATCTCAAAAGCTTATCTTTTGATTTTGTAACTCCTACATGAGCCGAAGTGCTTTCATGGCAAAGTGCCTTAACACTATTTCTGAGTTCCATCGGTACTAGTAGTAGTTTTGTTATGTTTCCGAGGTGGTCCTCATGCATCTTAAACAACAGATTGTTTTCAAGAACATATGTCTTCTTCGCAGTAGGATTTACAGGCTTTTGGGCTAATGCCATTAATTCCCTTAAGGATTGACAGTTCTGCTGCATTTTAAATAGTTTCTTAGAACTAACCTTCAACAAAGACAATTCCTCAGCCCCTTTACTGACTTCTGGCAATTGAAGATGATCACTTTCGTCAACAATAATATCTGATAACAGACGATCATCACCTGCCTCTTCATTTTCTTGCGCGCCTAAACAACTCTCCCCGAGAACTTCAACATTTTTCTCTTCGGGGATGATCCACTTATTAAACTTTGCTTTCGTTTGAGCCCTTGTTTCTACGGCATTCAATGCCTCTGGGGACAAAAAACAAGGCTTCTCACACCCTTCCAATAATTCCGCCGTACGGTTTCCTAAGAGATACCGCCCCTGATCTAATTCGTTTCTAATGACTGCTGCTTTGGTACATATTTTTCCAAAACTACCGCATAATTCAACATGTGCCAAGGGTAGGCACTTGGGATCAGGATCTAACGGCATTTTAAGCCATATGTTTTCACCTGTCAACATATCAGGAGTGATAAGCTTCTCACAAACTATATCTATTGTGGCCCCCGAATCCCTCAAAATTTTCATAGGAATGCCATTTACTCTACCAAGGGTTGTATATGGGTCTAAAAGATCTTTTGACCCATCATTAACATAATTAACTGTACCCTCTGATGTCCGCTTCAATTTTGGGCAGTTCGGACGTAAATGCGATGGCGAACCACATTGATAGCATTTAAAGGACCTACGTTTCTCAAATTCTCTATGTTCTTGTTTTTGTAGATCTTTTTTCTCGTAGTGGGCAGATTTATTAGGGAACTTTTTTTCTGCATATTGCCATCTATTATTGCTATACTTTTTGTCCTGAGGGTTTTTCGACCCTTCTCTAACATTCTCGTAAGCATCCAATTTTTCGGCCAATTCATAGGGAGTGATAATTTTCGTCCACTCATCAATATAATGCTCTCTTATTTCCGGTGGAACGCGCCTTTTTATTTGATCTGTGACCATCAATTTTTTTAGCCCTTCAAAATCAGTCACTTGCAAACCTTCCACCCACTCATCAAAATATTTAGAAAGTTCAAAAACGAAATCCCGCCACGGCTTGGCTGAATTTCTCTGATGTTTGACAAATTTTAATCGAAAATTTTCTGGGGTCATTTTGAACCTGTTTAGGAGAACCATTTTGATGTGTTCAAAGTTATCAAAATTTTCTTCGGATTCCTTTGCTATAAGTTGTACCACGTCGGGTGGTAAAAGAGCCAACATGGCTGATACCCACTTTTTTTTTTCTACCCCCACTCTTTTGGCTTGCCTTTCAAATAAAGCAAGAAACAACGCGATATCCATTTCCTTTTCATCGAACTTGGGGACAAGCTTTGTCAGCTCATAACTTCCCTCACCGCTTCTTATATCGAAATCCAAACAACCTCGACCCTCGTTTGTTATTGCTGCTTCTAAGTTTAGTTTCTCTAATTCAAACTCCCTTTCTTCCCTTTTTCTTTTTTCTTCTGCCTCTTCCTCCATTTGTTTTCTCGCGAATTCTTCTTTTTTCTGTTTCTCTTCTATTTCTTCCTGAAGTTTTCTCTTAGCTAATTCCTCCCTAGCCTCTCGCTCTTCGACAATATTAAAAAATTGCCCCTTAACAAACTCTTCTTCAAAATCTGCTGAATTCATAATCAGTCTTTTTAGATCCAAAATTCTCATTCTATCATTCACATTCTCCCCCAACTCTTTCGCTAACAACCTCAAATCTTCTTTTCTAGCTTTTGCAAGGAATGCCATAGCTGATAATATTAGTTATACAAACTAACTTCAAAATAAAAGTAATTCAGGAATTTTTCAAGAATAATCAAAATATACAATCTACCACAAATAAATAAAATCAACTGCGTTACATTTTAAACAATACTGTGCCTCAAAAAAAAAAGATTTTGCCTTAATCATGGCACTTACCCCTTCGGACTTCGGAGAGACTTAGAACCTAACGAGATGATCCCAACAATAACTATCACTGTCGCAAAAGTCACTGGGTGAAACTGCTGTTTACACACTACTCTACTTCAAGGCACTTATTGTTCTCCTGACGGAGCTGATGACCCAATTCCTCCAGAGTTCCGAGATTTATCCAGACGGCACTGATGAGTGAATATTTCCCTACGGCACGGATGACCGAATACGGCACGGATGGCCAAATCTCTCAGCGGCACGGATGGCCGGATTTCTCCACGGCACGGATGGCCGGATCTCTCAGCGGCACGGATGGCCGGATTTCTCCACGGCACGGATGGCCGGATTTCTCCACGGCACGGATGGCCGGATCTCTCAATGGCACTGATGACCAAATCTCTCAGCGGCACGGATGGCCGAATTCGAAACTCCTGTTGGAGACATCAACAGTCAAAAACTTTTACGAAGAGGAACATCAAAACGACGTGAAACACATCCAAACCGCTGCCACCAAATTTTTAGCTGTAGCGTAGTGGTGAACTCATTTTTGCCAATGAGATAACAAATCATTATTCTTGATTAAATGATTTTTAATTTTAAATAACAATATATGTACATTCTACATTTTAGTTAAAATACTTTAGTGTCGACCACGTTGGTCGCACATCCATTCACTATCTCGGTTCGTCTCTCTCTCTGACTAAGTTCTTATCTCTTGTTAGACGACGGCGTACTACCTCTACAGGAGCAGGTGTTTACAACCGGCAGATGTTTTGTCTGCACCCGCCGGGGCAGTCCACATAAGTTCAAGGGGTAGGATTCGATGGACGTCACAATCTCCTTCATCTCAGAAGGAAACGGAGGGATAGACGTATGTGGGTACATCATATTTGATGAACAGGGAGCCTCATATGATGTTTTTAAGGGTATTTATGGCAAAATAATTAAAAAAATTCCTTGCAAAATTCCGTTAAAAAGTAGCCAAAGATGCGAACGAATTCGTTCCGCATCTGCATCGTGTGAATAGCGTCGAATAAACCTATTGTCTAAACTTCTATGTGCGGATGCGGAGCCCGCACTTAGGTTTTGACACATGCGGACGACGTCCGGACCCGCATGAACATTTCGTAGGTGCGAAGATATTTCGGCTCGTCTGAAAGGCTCAGTATATTTCAATTCTTAAAACTTCTTCCGGACCCGCATCCGCGTCCACATCCGCTCCGTGTGAAAGGCCTCTAACGTGTTTGAGATACCATGCAACGCCGATGGCGAAAACGGCCAGAAGGAAAAAAAGAGGAGCAAGAAGTCAAAGTTAGAGAAATTTGAAGCAAAGGAAGGTCTGATGTATATATATACAAATGTGGAGAATTATGAATGTTTAGAGTGAATGTGAATTTTTTTAAATTGAAATCTAAATATACACTGAAGAGCCAAAAAAACTGTTTCACCTGCCTAATATCGTGTAGGGCCCCCACGAGCCCGCAGAAGTGCCGCAACACGACGTGGCATGGACTTGACTAATGTCTGAAGTAGTGCTGGAGGTAATTGGTACCATGAATCCTGCAGGGCTGTCCATAAATCCGTAGGAGTAAGAGGGGGTAGAGATGTCTTCTGAACAGCATGTTGCAAGGCATCCCAGATATGTTCAATAATGTTCATGTCTGGGGATTTAGGTGGCCAGCGGAAGTGTCTAAAGTCAGAAGAGTGTTCCTGGAGCCACTTTGTAGCAATTCTGGACGTGTGGGGTGTCGCATTGTCCTGCTGAAATTGTTCAAGTCCGTTGGAATACACAATTTACATGAATGGGTGCAGGTGATCAGACAGCATGCTTACGTACCTGTCACCTGTCAGAGTCGTATCAGGGGTCCCATATCACGCCAACTGCACACGCCCCATACCATCACAGAGCCTCCACCAGCTTGAACAGTCCCCTGTTGACATGTAGGGTCCATGGATTCATGAGGTTGTCTCCATACCCGTACACGTCCATCAGCTCGAAGCAACTAGAACCGAGACTCGTCAGACCAGGCAACATGTTTCCAGTCCTCAACAGTCCAATGTCGGTGTTGTCGGGCCCAGGCGAGGCGTAAAGCTTTGTGTCGTGCAGTCATCAAGGGTACACGAGTGGGCCTTCGGCTCCGAAAGCCCATAACGATGATGTTTCGTTGAATGGTTCGCACGCTGACTCTCGTTGATGGCCCAGCATTGAAATCTGCAGCAATTTGCGGAAGGGTTGCACGTCTGTCACGTTTAATGATTCTCGTCAGTCCTCGTTGGTCCCGTTCTTGCGTGATCTTCTTCCGGCCGCAGCGATGTCGTAGATTTAATTTTTTACCGGATTCCCGATATTCACGGTACGCTCGTGAAATGGTCGTACGTGAAAATCCAAATTTCATCGCTACCTCGGAGATGCTATGTCCCATCTCTCGTGCGCCGACTATAACACCACGTTCAAACTCACTTAAATCTCGATAACCTGCCATTGTAGCAGCAGTAACCGATCTAACAACTATGCCAGACACTTGTTGTGTTATATAGGCGTTGCCGACCGCAGCGCCGTACTCTGATTGGTTCCATATCTCTTTATTTGCATACGCATGCCTGTACCAGTTTTTTTGGCTCTTCAGTTTACGTTTTCTGAGAAACTGCGATTTAGGTTATTCTTGTCTGCGGCAAACATGATATCTCAAAACTTTTACAAGATATCAATGTGAATTTTTTCCATTGGGTTCTATATGACTATGACTGTGCAATGAATTAGAATCTAAGCAATATCGTTGAAACTTTTTGATTTACATGATTTTGAATTCAAAATATTGGTTTTTTTTTTAACAAAAACTGTATATTTTTTCACGTAAACAACTATATCTCCAAAAAATGTTATGGTATTCCAAAACGTATAGTTCATTGCACAGAAAAATATTATAGCAACATTCTGTATGGAAAAACAAGTTGATATGAGCAGTAATATTTCACGTACCATGTTTTGCGTAAACACTGAAATTATGCTAATTTTAGGCATATAATTGACAATATAAATTTTTCTTGTCAAAATATTCATGAAAAGACACTTATTTTTTAAATTTTATTCCATATTCAAACTAAAAACACATGCGTTTCATTCAAAATAACATTAAAAAAAAAAAAGTACCCCGCACGTACTCAGTCGCCTTAACCTCTTGCGCTGGAAATTAATTGGCAGAAGCTCGTGACTAACTCGTCGAAAGCGAGCTTTTACTTGTAATAATTTCTATTAAAGTTTTAAGCAGATTTTAAGTGTATAAAAAATGCATATAGTCGCACTATTTAGATAAATATAAATAAGATTTACAATGTTTTAAAGCATTTTATTAATAATTCTGTACAGTATGATAAACTTCAAAACAATGAGGAATATGCAATGCAACGATTTATTTTAGGATCTGAATATAATAAATAGATAAAAATAATGCTTAATAAAAAATAATAAATGTACTATTACTGACTTGGTTGTTATTTATTGTGCCGCAATAAAAGAAATAAAATTTTACAACAAACGCGCGCAGTTCTCTGCAATAGCGCTACTGATTGCACGCTCGAATATTGCGTTGCTGTAATTACCTACTTATTACAAACAGTAAATTCAGTATACGTGCATAGCACGTCATTGCCACTTTAGAAGCAGATAACAAACGACGTGCATAGCACATCTTTCCAGCTCAAAAGGTTAAGAAAATCAAAAATCTATGGAAAATATATACAAAAATACAAAAATTACAGAAAAAAAGTTCAAAAAATTATCGGACATACCTAAAGAAGTTGTGTTGTTTTGAATGGGATCCGGAACTTTCTCCCCCGGAAATTTCGCCCCTGACATTTCGCCCCGGTACATTTTGCCCCTGGCGCGTTTGGCCCCCGAAAAATTCACACCTGACATTTCACCTGCCCTGAACGTATGAGTGATTGACTGTATGAGTGACTGTATGAGTGACCGTATGATTGATTGACTGTATGAGTGACCGTGTGAATGATCGAGTGACCAAGTGAGTGTGAAATGAACTGTAGGAGTGCGTTAGTGACCGTACAAATGACTGAGCGAGTGGCAGAATGACTCACCACGTGAGTGACCGTATCAGCTAGTGTGCAATTGACTTTATGAGTGAATGACCGTATGAGTGACCACATTACTGACCGAATGGCCGTATGAGTGAGCAAATGAATGACCGCATGAGCGACCAAGTGATTAACTGTATGAGTGATCAAGTGAGTGATAGTGGGATTGACCATGTCAGTGACAAAGGGAGGAATTGAGCGATGGAACGTTTGAGTGAATAAGTGACTTACCGAATGAGTGACCAAGTGAGTGGCTAATTAATACAAATACAAATACAAATACAACGCCACAACAGGCAAAATGCCCAACGAGGTGGCTGATAAAAAGATGCCCATAAAAATATGGTTGTCATATGTTTCAAAAATACAGCAACCCAATTAAAAATGCAATTAACACAAATTACAAACAATATATACACATGATAAAATATTATACAATGCCCATAAAGAATACTTATGGTTGTCTTATTCTAAGAATGGATAGCTTCTCGATTTACCCCAACATGTTTATCGTATTTCTTTTTAAACGTGTCAATTGTGTTACAATTTACTACCTCCGGGGGTAAGCTATTCCATTTATTAACAACCCTATTGGAGAAAAATTCCCTGCGACACCATAACCTTGCATTGTCCCTCACCAATCGATACTGGTGTCCCCTTGTAAAAGCAGTCGATTGGCGGTGTACTAAAAGTTCATGGTCCATCCTATCCATCCCATTGAAAATTTTGAACACTTCGATCATATCTCCTCGACACCTGCGTTCATCCAATGTAAACATATTCAAAAAATGAAGTCTTTCTTCATAACTCAAGCCCTGTGTGCCAATAAGGACACGCGTAGCTCTTCTCTGCACCCCTTCAACCAAGTCTATGTCCCTCTGTAGGTATGGTCTCCAAAACCTTACAGCATACTCCATTCCAGGACGAACTAAGCCTCGAAAAAGCGGAAGAATGACTTTAGGAGAACGCGAAGAGACCTTTTTGAAAATGAGACCAAGCATTCTATTCGCTTTTTTGACAACCGCTGAACAATGTTCAGAAAACTTAAGTCGCTCGTCAATGAGAATTCCCAAATCGGTGACTCTAGTTGCATCCGGAATAGTGACACCATTCAACTCGTAAGAGAACCGTGGGTTGTTCGAACCAAAATGAGCGACCATGCACTTATCTACGCTAAACGTCATGCTCCATTCATTTGCCCATGCTGCAATCTTGTTTAAGTTGGTCTGGAGCAACTCCCTATCGCTTTCATTTCCGATTACCCCCATTAGCTTCACATCATCTGCGAATTTGCTAGTAATTCCATCTATACCCTGATCGAGTTTGTCGATAAAAAGTGAAAAAAGTATGGGGCCAAGGACACTTCCCTGAGGAACTCCACTTGTGACGTCTGTCCAACCAGAGAATTCCCCGTTCACCATAACTCGTTGCGACCTATCTCTTAACCACGATTCTATCCAATTCAGCAAGTTGCCCCCTATTCCAATCTCGTGTAAACGCTTCAAGAGTTTGCCATGTTGGACCCGATCGAATGCCTTCTGGAAATCAAGGTAAACAACGTCTACATTTTTGCTCTTACCCAAAGCCTTAGTCACGTGGTCATAGAAGCAAAGGAGATTAGTTACACATGACATCCCCTTCCTGAACCCATGCTGATTATCCGACAATACATTGTTCTTGTCTATCCACTTCACAAACTGCCTTTTGATGATAATTTCCAAAATTTTCGAGAGGGAGCTCGTCAAACTCACTGGACGATAATTAGACACCACTTCTCTACTACCCTTCTTAAATATCGGAACAACGTTAGCCAGTTTCCAATCTCTCGGGACGATACCCTCAGCAACACTACTCCTGTATATCTGTGCGACTGGCCCCAACAATTCATTAGCACCTTCCCTGAGAACCCTGGGATAGATATCATCTGGTCCTGGTGCTTTGCTTGCACATACATTTCTTAGAAGATTTAGGACCTCCACGTCTTCCACTTGAATATCGTTAAATACTGGTGTAAGTTTCCTAGTGAATGATTGAGCGTATGAGTGACCGAGTGGCTGACGGAATGAAAGACAGAGTGAATGCTTGAATAAATTTGCGAGTGACTGAGTGATTGAGCATATGAGTGATCAAGGGAGAGACTGAGTGACTGACCGCATGAGTGACCGAGTGGTTAACTGCATGAGTGACCAAGTGAGTGACTGTATATGTGACCAGGTGAGTGACGGTACGAGTGTTCAAGTGAGTGATCAAGGGACTGACCATGTGAGTGACCAAGGGAGTTACTGAGTGATGGAACGCATAAGTGAATGTGTGACCAAGTGAGTGACTGCATGAGTGACCGAAAGATTGATAAAGGGAATGACTGCATGAGTGACCGAAAGATTGATAAAGTGAATGACCGTATGATTGACCCAGTGAGCGACTGAGTGATTGACAAAGTGAGCGATTGAGTGATTGACAGAGTGAGCGATTGAGTGATTGGCAAAGTGCGAGGGTGGAGTGTCTGCAAATATGATCCTCCTCATCCCCTCCCTTTTTATAGGTGGTTACGTAGCACTGAGGGACAAAGTGACTCACACTTTAATGGATTCTAAGAATTTGGAATTTTCAGTTTAAGCATAAAATATTTTTCCCAAATTTACGACTCACACCGGTGTGGTCACTCACACTATCATTCATATATTCACTCATACGGTCACGCGTACGGTCAAGGTAGGCAAAATGACAGGGGGTCAATTTCCGATTCACTTGGTTACTCACTGAGTAACTCATATGATCACTCACTGGGTCACTCATATGGTCAGGGCAGGTGAAATGTCCGGGGATAAATTTTCAATTCACTCGATCACTCATGTATTCATTCACTTGGTCACTCATGCGATTAGGGGAAGCAAAATGTCACGAGTAAATGTCCAACTCACTTGATCACTCATGTGGTCGCTCACTTGGTCACTTGTACCATCATTCATATGTTCACTCATACAGTCACGCGTATGATAAGGGCTGGCGAAATATCAGAGATAAATTTCCGATTTACTTGATTACTTACTGAGTCACTCATATGGTCACTCACTGAGTCACTCATATGGTCACTCACTGAGTCACTCATATGGTCACTCACTGAGTCACTCATATGGTCACTCACTGGGTCACTGATATGGTCAGGGCAGGCGAAAGGTCAGGGCGAAATTCCCGGTGTCAAATGTCCGGGGCGAAATTTCCGGGGGCTAAATGTACTGGGGACGAAACGTGCCAGGGGCGAGATGTCGGGGACGAAATGTCGGAGGCGAAATATCGGGGGCAAAGGTTCCGTGAACCGTTTTGAATGTAGGTCGTTGAAGAAGGTGGTGGTTATACTGTTGCAAGATGCAAGAGTTGCCCCCAGCTGTCGATGACATCGGGACGGACGTGTGTTCAGCACACTCCGTCAACGTAATTTGACATTACAGATACTATCTTTGATACTGTGCCACGACTTTGAACGTTCGAATTGCTGTCTTCGGATTTGTAATTGGCGAATATTCATGTGTGCATGTGAAAAAATCGTGATGTTTCATCGTACGAAACATGGCAAGAATGGAATTTTTTCTAGACTGGCATGTAATGCTTTTCCCACTTCCTTTCAGTCGCCGTAGCGAAAAAGTTTGCGTGCCGACTTATATATTTACTGTGTTAGAATTGTCGGCAACATTTCATATTTCCCCGTGATAATTTTTACCATGAACATTGGTAAATATTTACGACTGGAGAACTTAATTAAAATCTTGAAAATTTTCAGTATTGTATTTTTCATGACGCCTCGTTAATCTATGGCGTTTTTATTTCTTCAAATGACTTAACTGTGTATATCCATCCATTTTGTGCTCAGTGCATGTGAATAGAACCAAAAATTTGTTTTTTTATGACGCAGTCATTTTATTTCTATGTGTCTTCAGTTGCAAGTTATTGATTTTTACAAATTTTGTGAAATGTATATTATGATATCGCCATTTCTAAACCGCCATCTTTTTTGCATCGTGTTGGCGTAGTATTGAGTTAATCGATATAGCTCTAATAATACGTGACCATTTTCACAAGCGGGAACTTTTCTCAACATTTTACGGGACTTGATATTTAACGCCATATAGATAGTTTTATCGTTCTTGACATAGCATTTCGCATCTTTTGTTCTGATGTGCTTGTTGTATTGGGAAATTTGAAGAATGGCACTTAATGCACAGATATAGACCGACCATATCCGTGTGAGACATTAGGGGTACAGGGTATATGTTGATTATTTGTTCTGCACAGATCAATCTATCACGTATTTTATAATGAGTTTGTTTATATTGACGCTCATTTAGGGGTTACCCGTATTTCATATATCATTCCCATATTTTATGTATATTAACTTGTATATTTCTGAAAAATTAAACCATATCTTGTACGAAACTTTTGATTTTTAAGGGATTGTTAATATTTCGTCACGTATTCATACATCCTTGCATTTCTCATGTACCTTATATCGATTATCCATATTTTTAAAAAATCACACCTTATTGTAGTGCGGTCCCGTATTTTACCGTATTTTGCCCGCTCCTTTTCGTTAGTTATAAGATCTGCCACAAAGTTCATCTGACATATGTTCTTGACTGTTCAGACATATTATCATTGTAGAAGTGAACTCTGAGTAATCTCAACTATCATATCTGTAATATTGATATATAATTGTCGACATGGCAGAGGGCAGTAAACCAGCAAACAGGTCAACAACTCCTAGTGTGGATTCTACACCGAAAAGAACAGATGATGGATGTTTTCAATTTCGAAGCAAGAGAATCAATGATTCATTTGAACTTAACTGCTACAATAAACACTCAGCTAATTCTCAAAAATTAAAGAAGGTGACAAAAACTGATAGGTTTCTTGACAAGATAACATCCTCAACGGATTCAGAGGAGGATTCGCAATTCAGCTCGTTTGACAAAATGTACTCACACCTATCAAAGGAAAGTTTGAACTCTAAACATTTAGGCAAAGATGTAAATTATGATAGAAACTCAAGTCCAGATCTACAACATAAATCTCGTTTAGATGATTCTTCAAATCTCAGGAACAAATCCTTTCTACAACAAAGTGCTATGGAAACCCAGATGAATAATGATATGAATATCACAACGTTAGAAATTTTGTCGAGCTTCCTACAAAGCACGGTTTCAGAACCTGGAATAGACGACGAGGTCCAAGATCTGGTTACCAAGAGGATACACGAGGTTTCTCTGCAAATTCATAAAGTTGAAGACTCTGAGGAACCATTTTCTAAGGGCACATCTGATGAAGAGTGGAGTGATTGTTCATGGGAATTCGAGGACATGGAAACTTCTTCGGGGCAATCTAAATTCTTCCCGTGACCTCGGGACACAGCCAATTTCCAGGATAGGAGGACTGCTAACAGGGATATCAATCCTTCTCATCAAAATATAAGGAACTATGCCGAAACACGAAAAACCATCAACTTCTTACTTACTGATCATCATAAAGTGCTTCTGGAAGAGACAGGAAACTTATTAGTGGTAGGCAAAGAACAAGCACCAGGAGGAAACAAGTATCAGATAATTCTTTAACTCCAAATATTTCCAGAGAATCGGATGGAACCTCAAATTCTTCCAATAATAAAGAGCCGGAGAAGGAAATACAGCCAAACTCTAATAATAGACACATGAATCTAGAAGTACTTCTTGTGGGTGTACTCAAAACACTCTCGCGCGCGTCCAAAATGAGTGATGTTATCAAAGATCTGTAACAAACAGATCACCATCCTACTTTGGCTTCACTTCGGCCATCCTAGACATCCTAGAAACCACAAAGAGTTTCCAAAAGTTACAACACAAAAGCTACAACACACCACAAAAACTCTTGCATACAAACAAGAAAAGGAAAAAACATTCCGAGGATTCCCTTAAGAGAGCGCTCTTGAATCAAAACCTTGCACCACCAGAGAGATACACAGTGAATCAATGGCAAATCGTGACGGAATAACCTCGGAAAACTATACAGAACATTTTTCAAACACCCAAGAACTTCGGAACAGCGTGGAACACAACACTACTGAGTTTTCTACCACAGATCACCCTTCTATCAATAAAATTCTGAAATTAATTTAGAACAAGATCTAGATCTATCAGAGATCGAAGATGGCCGCTTCCAAGAATTCCTAGACCGTATCTATAAAATGAATCCAGCCTGCGCAGAATTGGGAACTCCCAAGCTTAAATCCAATCATCGACTTTCAACTACAGGCTCAGATCCTCGTACTGAAAAATTTAATATTCCAAGCGCCCCTCGAAGAAGAGCCAATGCATTACTTTTTGTAATCCAGGAATAGTTGGATAGCGGTGATACTGCAATGATGGATGCATATTCACAAACTACATTGGAAGATAATTCTACCCACGTCGAGGTCAACAATCCCCCTGCGGTGACAACACCTCATACGTTTAGAAATTCAGCATCAGAAAATCCAACCAATCATGATTACACTACAAATTATAAATACAGAGGAAATATATCCAAACGAAGTGAACAATTCGAACAAAAATAAGCCTAATGAAGGCCAATTTACGTTGGTTTCACGAAAAAAGAGAAAGAAAACCAGTAATAAATCTAATGTCATTACAAGTAATGGAAATTCGACTGATCAGTCCTTTATATATAATAATTCTACACTTTTAATCTACAATGTGTGGAGTAATACTTCAGCGACTCTAGATAGAGATGATCAAAAAGACTGGGATTTTTAAATAAGTTTCAATCACAAATATATTTGATACGGAATATTCGAATTGGATTGCTATCGATTGTACTGACGCGAAAGCTAGACAAGACATTTTCAATTTCATGGTGCAATATCAACTTGCTGGACAACAATTTTATGTCATCCAACCCCCCCCCCCCCAGAAGAAAATGGAGTGGTCGAACTGTACAAGAACTGTTCCTCCATATCGAACTGAAAAATCGTTTTTTTCCAACACGAATAAATGCCGAACAGCGGAACTTGACAGGAAAATTCTAATATATCATCGAACTATTCAAGAAATCAATTTGTAGCAGCTCCATATGAATACGCAAGTTCAGGGAATAAGATCTTTCTTGCCACACCGGACTATCGTTCATATTACAATTAAATACCTCCAACCAGAGTGAGAACAAGAGATTCGTGGAACCCAAGTGTCTCACACAGACAAACAGAAGTGATTGCGTAGAAGAATTCAATTATGCATTATCGTTGATCGTATATCGATCGTCCGAAATGGAATCCCAAAGATTCCTATGTCCCTACATATTTCAGCTACCGAGTTGTAGTGGTCAAATTTTCTAACGCATACGATGGAGATCTTACTCAACGACATAACCCTTCACAGACCAATATCCTGTTGAATCACAACGGTTGGGTACCCTTCTCTCAACCTGGAAGATTCTCTGTGAAACATCCATCTAGTCTTGACCAGCCCACTTGGACCCGCTCTGTAACTTTCACCAACAAAAGTAGGAATACTTTGAACACACTGGGATCCAGTCGCAGGAACAACATTAGAGCACTTTTTGTCAGCAATCAAGATCCGAAATTGTAAGTAATTATCGAGGAAAATCTGATACAACAACTTGAATATGCCAGATTAACGGTCTTCATCGAACAAATTTAAAGAGATAATCTTGGAATCTCAAACATAAATGTTCATCTGTAACTCAGCATTTAATTCATCTGTAATTCTTGACACCAATTTCTAACCAAAGAAATTTCCATAAATTTTAAACTCAAGCTTCATCTCTCTATCGTTGACTATCAATAACTCCATAAAGATCATTTCAATCCCACTCATGTTGGTATAATATCAAATAAAATACTTAAACTCATCGGTAGTCTTGGGGTCGGTTCACTGCCGGAAGTGCCCATTTCTGCCGCTAGATGGCACCACCGAAAATGTTTTCTATTTTCGCACTTTGAGCCAGACTTCTTGTAGCCTACCCGGATTTCGCACCTTTCGAACCAGACTTCCTGTCTAGAGTGTTTATTTTCGTATTTGGCCGTTTTTTATGTCACGTCATTTAATGTTTAACTTTCCGATGTTAGAGCTTTTTTCCGGATCTCGCACCCCTCGATTCAGACTATTTGTCGCCCGTGTTGTTTTTTTGACATCTACCGGCGTTATCTTGACCAAGGGATGTTTTCTTCACCATTATTTTCTAATGTTATCAACTAATTTCTGTTCTCACGGGGATGTTTGTTCTTTCCGAGATAATTACTATACGCTCAAGCTTATCTACAGAGATGCTATATATATCCCCGTCAGCAAGGAAAGACCATCATTCTTAGTTTCAAGCTCGATCGAAATGGATTCCGCTGCCGTTTTTGATGAAAACCCATTGCCTAGTGATGATGACTGGGATCTAGAGGAAGAGGTATGTTAAATATCATTTTGATTTCTTATTTACCATTGTATCCAATGTACTTATTTTTTGAACGAGTTTTCATTTTTTTTCTAGAATGCGTTGATCTTTGAATCGGATTTCCATATTGATGAGGCGCAGTGGATTATGGCCGAGAACCCTTTCTCCCAGGAAATCAGTTGGACTCAGGTCGAAAAGGTTGGTTCAATTCTTTCTTTAATTGTTTTAAAATTATTTAATACAAATACAAATACAAATACAACGCCACAACAGGCAAAATGCCCAACGAGGTGGCTGATAAAAAGATGCCCATAAAAATATGGATGTCATATGTTTCAAAAATACAGCAACCCAATTAAAAATGCAATTAACACAAATTACAAACCATATATACACATGATAAAATATTATACAATGCCCATAAAGAATACTTATGGTTGTCTTATTCTAAGAATGGATAGCTTCTCGATTTACCCCAACATGTTTATCGTATTTCTTTTTAAACGTGTCAATTGTGTTACAATTTACTACCTCCGGGGGTAAGCTATTCCATTTATTAACAACCCTATTGGAGAAAAATTCCCTGCGACACCATAACCTTGCATTGTCCCTCACCAATCGATACTGGTGTCCCCTTGTAAAAGCAGTCGATTGGCGGTGTACTAAAAGTTCATGGTCCATCCTATCCATCCCATTGAAAATTTTGAACACTTCGATCATATCTCCTCGACACCTGCGTTCATCCAATGTAAACATATTCAAAAAATGAAGTCTTTCTTCATAACTCAAGCCCTGTGTGCCAATAAGGACACGCGTAGCTCTTCTCTGCACCCCTTCAACCAAGTCTATGTCCCTCTGTAGGTATGGTCTCCAAAACCTTACAGCATACTCCATTCCAGGACGAACTAAGCCTCGAAAAAGCGGAAGAATGACTTTAGGAGAACGCGAAGAGACCTTTTTGAAAATGAGACCAAGCATTCTATTCGCTTTTTTGACAACCGCTGAACAATGTTCAGAAAACTTAAGTCGCTCGTCAATGAGAATTCCCAAATCGGTGACTCTAGTTGCATCCGGGATAGTGACACCATTCAACTCGTAAGAGAACCGTGGGTTGTTCGAACCAAAATGAGCGACCATGCATCTCTTCTCTTTTCATATATATATACACACATCATTGTTTCTTTCTCATAGGATGCCATAGAACAGATAGGAGGAGGAGATCATGGCGAGGGAACGTCGAATTCCTTAAGCTTTATGTTTTGTAATTATGCCTATTAATTATGTTTTTACATGTCTTATAGACCCGACGTCCATACGTGCTGCAGGAACAGTCCCGCAAGCTAAACAAAAGATTCAATGCGGAACAGATCACATATACAGCCCGTATACGAACCGAAGCCCTAGTGGATCCATCCACCCGCCTGATAGCTGCCATGACATTTTTGAGATCCATGTTGAGGCAGCTGATAGACGACACAACCAACGGGCTGCACCACGAGGACCACATTCGGTAAGTATTTATTGAATATTCAGAGTGTTCTGAGGAATTATTTTTTATTTGAATAATTAATTATTTTCTTTTTTTTCAGGATTGTCATGACGTCCGATAATTTCGACAGGCCCATCTCTACATTTCTTGTTCCTGTGGCCTCACTCACCATCGAATCACTCGTGGCTGTGATAATGGAGGTTCTACAGAGCAAGAACGCCATCCCTCTAAACGACCCATCTCTCAGATTTGACGTCATCACTGTCAGATTACCACGAGGTGGGGGTGATCCAAGACGTAAGATTGTCAACATATCGGCAGACCGGCTGACAAAGATGTCAGTTATAAGTATTCCTGAGGATGGACTGTGTTGTAGTCGTGCCATAGCTGTTGGACACGCCATCCTAGACAATAACCCAAAGCTCTCGATGGTAAAAGATGGACGCAAAAAATTACAGAGAGATATGGCCTTGACGTTACATCGAGTGACTGGAGTTCCCGAGGGCCTTTGTGGATTCGATGCCATTACAAAGTTTGTTGAGGTTCTAGACATACAGATATTCGTCAAGTCTTCGGAAGAATTTTATCGGGTAACCCACATTTATGTAATTTTATCTTAATTTTTACTACATTCAACAAATATTTTTCTCAAATTATATTTTTTCAAACTGTTTTTTTTAAAATCTATTTTTTAGGTGGTGTTCAAAACTTCCAAAAAAGACAGAAAGATATTTCTGTTGCTTCATAACGGACATTACGACCTCATCACATCGCCTAAAGGATTCCATGGTCCAGTTTACTACTGTCCGGAATGTGACAAGGCCTACAACAGCATCCAGAGACATAAATGCGCAATCCGATGCAACACCTGCTTTGACGATACATGTACAGCTGGGGTGTCACAAGCCTGCAAGGATTGCCATAAGATATGTCGATCTGCCGACTGCTTTGCAAGACACAAGAGTCTCGGGGAGAAAACACCACATACTGCCAGCAATTCTACGAATGCCCGTCCTGCAAGAAATTTCTTGTAGAAAAAGAGCGGTCCCGAGGCAAATACGTTTGTGGCGAGAAATATTGCAGCAACTGCAAAAATTTCCATCTCGACGAACGCCATCTCTGCTCCCTCAAGAAGAAGGTGAAGACCCCCTCCGACAAGCTCGTTTTTTTCGATTTCGAGACGGATCAATCTTCAGGCGAGCATGTGATAAACTTTGCAGTTGCTCAATACTCGGATGGAGCGGAATTCTTCTTTCGAGGTTAACACTGAGAGGTTATAATTCTGCGCCTGGCTCTTCCACAAAGAACATAAGGGATACATCGCCATCGCACACAACATGAAAGGGTTCGATGGCCAATTCCTGCTCAAGTAATTTTTTTTCAATATTCAAAAATTTATTTTCACATGCTTGTTTTATTTTTATTATGTTTACATAAATACCATTTTTATGTGTTTTTTTTTCTATATAGATATCTCCTAGGGCAAAGAGTGAAACTCTTCTGTGGTGCCGTGTGGATCCAAAATAATGGCTTTGCGGCTGGACACTATCAACATCCAGCCTCAACTTTCTTCCGATGGCTCTGTCCAAACTGCTGAAAACTTTCGGTTTGGAAGAGCTGAAGAAAGGTCTCTTTCCCCATCTCTTCAACCGACCGGAAAATCAAGATTACAATGACGCACTTCTAGACAAAAGGTTCTTTAATCCGGAAGATTTTGCGGTAGAAACGAAAGCGAAATATGAAGTGTGGTTTGGTACGAGGGAAGAAAAAGTGAAAGGTTCGTCTTCCAAGACGATATGTACGAATACTGCAAGTAAATTGTTTTCTCCTCCATGATATATAATTACATTGAGTATATTTTATTCATCAGTATTTTCTCATTATTGTTTTAATATTCATTGTTTTTTAACATTTCTACTCTATAAATAATGTTTAATGTTTTTTAGGTCAGACGTCGAAAATAAAATGATGACACTAAGATAATAAAAATCAAATAGATAAACTAAAGAAAAAATTAAAAATTTTTGAATGAATAAAAGTTTGAATAATTAATAAAGTAAAATAGAGAATAAGTGGAATATAAAATAAAATAATAAAGTGAAATATGTGGGAAAGAGAAGACTTGATTTTTCAACAGTTAATATTATTTAAAGTATAATTATTTTACTGAATAAACGCCTTACTATAATATTTGTGCTTGATGTAATTTCTCTTTCACTACTGATGATATATGCCATCTTTTCACCTAAATTTGTACCCGTTCTGAACGACATTATTGTATTAAAAACCCATCGAGAGAGATTGGTCAAGATTGTGTCGTAGTATAGGACTTCTCGATGTTAAGAGTGAACGCTCAAATTTTGTGGACCTAATCGTCTTTTTCAACAGTCTGGTACGGGTTTTTTTTTATCAGGCGGCGTATACGTTCAATGTTTTCCGAATTTAAAGTGATAAATTTTGTCTAAATCAAAGCATAACTCTCAGCCATAACGGTCATATGGGTGATAATTATTGAGTATTTAATAGTATGGGGGTTTCGTGATCGCGTTGATGTTCAGCAATTCGATATGAGAGTTACCAAACACCGATGTAATTTTGCTGAGACTCGTAAAATTCATGAAAAAATTCGAAGAAATATACAGAGATAATATTTTATAGCATCAAAGCCGGAGTAAATTTACGTCAATACGCTAATAAACATTAGAAAAATAGCAGGAAGAAACCCCGACGAAAAATCTTTTCATCGAAAATGCAAGTTTTATCGAAAAATAATTCTTTGAAACATCGCGAATGATGAGCCAAGGAAAAGTTTGAGTGAGCATACAAAGAGTAAAATAATCGAATTAATATTTTATTAACTCACGATAATTAGTTTTTTCTGTTAAAAAAGTTGATGAAAATGATACATCAGTGTCTTTTTATCAAAAATTGGTAATTTGAAAAGGGGAAAAATCACGGAATCAAGGAAAATGTGTCAAAACGAATTAATGCATTGAAAGAGGTGTATTAAGTCTCATCTTATTGAACATCCTTCGAAAATTACGTGAATGGCTATCCATTTGAACAATTTAGTTTTGAAAATGAAAAACCATTATTATTCATCTCATCCATACACCATAAACCAAACATCTCTGTATTTGTTTCGTCTATCCGTCTTTGATATTGCAATCATCTGTATCCATACTTGCCTTTTCTAACTTTTCTATTGTCGCTCGTGTTTGGGGGTGGGAGAACAAATCAACTAGTTGACTGGCGTAACGTTTAGGTGAATCCTTGGAAACCACTGTGAAATATATGAAAAACTACAAGAACGACGTGTATCCCATTTCATTGAATATGTTTAAAAATGAAAATAATCTAAGAAGAATAACTTATATATATATATACATGTAAACTAATTTTTCTCTTTTTATAGTGTGATATCCGGAGTACTTTATGAAAACAGCTTAAAAATCATTTCATTTCGTTACATCTTGGATTTTTATGTAAACGTAAAATTGTTTTGTTTCTCTTGCATTTTTCGTCATAAATTAAGAATTTTCTTTTATATATATTGTGTTTGTATGTTTTTTCTGTGCTTATTTTGTATTTTTTTTATTTGACATCAGTAATTTTTTCTTGTGTTTTTTTGTTTATTTTATAAATATTTTATTTATCCCTTAATTACAATGTAAATTTTTAATCGTTGGTACAGGCATTTGTCTCGGAAATGTTTCTCATAAATTTTCACTTCAATATTTTTTCTATATATATATATAAAGAATAAATTTAATTTCATTTGAAGTAGAATGTGTTAAAATTAGTAGAAGATGGTAAATTGAATGAGAGAAACCGCCGAGAATTCGTTCATCTCGAGAAATCGAATATGTCGGAATTAAAGATTGGCGGAATTAAAGATTTCGCAAGGCATACACTGTGAGAACTTTTATGTAGAAACAGTAAAAAAATATTTTCATATTGGTCTTGTTAATTAAAAAATTCTTTCAATCATTTTTATCATTTTTTAATGTTTTTATCATTTTTTAATGTTTTTATCATTTTTTAATGTTTTTATCATTTTTTAATGTTTTTATCATTTTTTAATGTTTTTATCATTTTTTAATGTTTTTATCATTTTTTAATGTTTTTATCATTTTTTAATGTTTTTATCATTTTTAACGTTATTATCACTTTTATAATTTTTAACGTGAAAGTGGTCGGAGGGGGTGCCAGCAAAAGATCCCAGCCTAGGGGCCCTGCTCCAGGATGTGGGGGCCATGGCTGAATGCTAAACTGTATTGCTGAATGTTAAACTCTATTGCTGAATGTTAAACTCTATTGCTGAATGTTAAACTCTATTGCTAAATGCTGAATTCTATTGCCAAATGCTAAAAAAATTGTACCTACTAAATGCTATTTTTTAAATTTCTCTCATTCCCAAAAACTTTGACTTAAAGGAAGAAAACTTCGAGTTAAGGAAAAATTTTAACACTAACAATACGGAAAAAGTTATGGGGCTGAGTTAAAACTTCTACTTAAACAGATATTTGAGTTATCGGAACTCGAGATAGCGCGAATTGACTGTAAATCGAGAGGGAAGGGGGTAGAGTCTTGATTTACATGAAATCATGGTTGCAGACTCGAGAGTGTAACATAAAAGTAGTGATATTGAAACTATATGGGCTGAGTTTGAAAACAAAAAGTGTCATAAGCTTTTATGGTAGAAGTTAGTTATAATCCACCCAATAATGATCCGAACTACATCGCCAAATTTTATGAGGAAATTTCCTGTAATTGGAAGTACTAGAGCAAAACTGGCGTTATACCCTTTGTTGTGTAAGCATGGGAGGATTGTCATATTAGGGGATTTAAATTACCCGGGTATCGATTGGCAGAACCTTTCAGCTAGAGATCAATATGAGAAAGGCTTTCTTGAGTTGGTGCTCGAAAAGTTTTTGTATCAGCAGGTATCAGAAGACACTAGGGTACTTCTATTTTGGATTTAGTTCTCACTAGTTCCGAAGATCTTTTTGAAAATGTTTCGGTTGGGACGAGTTTTCTCCTAATACAATTGAATAATCGACGTTAGATTAACCCAAAATTCCAAAAAATACACGGCTATACGCGTTTCGGAACTATATGAAGTTCCTTCATCAGTAGCAGAAACAAAGAAGAAAGAAAATATAGAAAAAACTCCTTATATAGCGGGAGTTACTCGCTGTTGTAGACAAGAGTCAAATTCAAAATGAACCGGCAACAAAAGGGTAGAGGAGGAGGACGGAAAAACAAAAATGGCGAAGCCAATCGCAACCGAGAACGTGATAGTGATGCTGATGGAGAAGAATAATTATTTTAGAAACTGTTGCCAGATTTTTGAGAAGGGTGGCGTGCTAGATAGGTCGTTGACCAACTGGTTTGTGTTTTTGTTGATGTGGAATGATTCGAAGAAATCCAAGTCAGACGGTGAGAGGCATTTTTGGATTATTTTGGCAAAAGAGAAGTCAAATTTATGGTCAAAGGACCAGCAGTGTCGGGCTATGGATAAGCGGTTAAAGTCTTGGTTGCTTACGTATCTTCTATGCTCATTTAAACTCTATTTTAGGGCACGTTTAGTTTGTCCTATATATGATAATCCGCATTGGCGTGAAATGCTGTAGATGCCCCAGTTGTTGAGTGTGTCAATGGGATCTTTTAGTTGAAAGAAGCGAAGTTTCGAAGCCGAGCGGCAGGAACGAGAAGCTAAGCGACAATGACAGGAACGAGAAGCCGAGCGGCACACAGTGGTGCATTTTGCGAAAATCGTGGCCAAAACCCGAAAAAAAAGTCTTGCCGTTTGACTCTGATTTTTTCACAGATGACGAGTGAATAAACCCCGGCTTCTCGACGTATGTTTTTTTTCGTTCATCATCTCTTAGTTTTCGTTCAGAAGGAGCTCCAATGTGGTGATTCAAGTAGCAGTATACAGCACATCAATCTAAACCTTTTACAAAGCCGTCCTCGTTCAGAAATTTCGTAGCAACCCAGGGAATTTTAGGCAGTTATTTCTTTTCTTTCAAGTGTGTTAGCAATTCAGAAATACATTTTGAATTCCGTTTTTGGTATTTTTATTAAAAAAATAAATTATTGTTAATACCAAGTCATTTTTAAAAAAAGTTCATTTTTGTGAGTGGAGGTAGAAAAAAATGACCTGATGTGACCTGAAATTCATTTCTCAACATACTTTAACATGTTTAGTTTATGAAAAAAATGATATTAGCTGCAAATATATATGCTACTCCGCTGACCCCAGCGACTTTTCTTCAACATGCCAAAGCTGAGGCTTGCCCATACAAAGGTGGAATAGATTTGAATTTGAGAAAATTTCTTTCAAAATGGCAGATTGTTGCTCTGATAACCGCAGATTATTGCGCTGATAACTGCAGATTATTTGAGCTTCAACACTGAAGAATGAAAAACATGCCTCAGATTTTTTTTGTCTTTTTTAGTTTCAAACTCAAGGTGCTTCACTCTGAAAAAAATTTAATTTTTAACGAAATACTTATAAAAGGATCATAGCTCAAATTTTAAGCAGCAATCACCGATTTAGGAAATCGCTTAAAGAAATGAACACAGAATGAAGTTTTAAATGTTTAAATTGAGTAAAATTTGAAGGGTGTAGAGAAAACGCAAAATGAATGAATTGCAGGGCTCGACTGGCCTTAACAAACGTTCTCATTTTCTGCGAAGTACTGTACACAGAAGTAATCGGTGGCGAACACATAGAATTTAATGGGACTAATAACAGAATAAAAAGAAGGAAAATAACTGATTCATTAGGGAAACAGTGTAAATACATCAAAAACTTAAATAAATTCGAAAAAATTCTCAAAATGTAATGCATCAATTAGTAATTTTTTATGATCCATTCATATTTAGCATAAGGAAACAACGAAGAAAAAAATTTAAGATTATACACTCATTGCCATAAAAATTTGCGCACCCAGAAGAAGTCGTCAAAATGAAACAAAATTTTACACATGTAAGTACGACGTTGATATAAGTAAGTGATTAGAAAATCCAAGAAAAAGGATCATTTATTGCAGAAAAAAGTACAGATGAACAGAAGTTTTAGTACTCTGTTGGACCCCCTCTAGCGCGAATGCACGATGCGATACGAGCGGGCATTGAGGCATACAAGTTCCGTATGATGTCCTGAGACATCTCGTTCCACAGTTGCTGTAAATGCGCCTCTAGTTCGACCAACCTCGCAGGGTGTCCAACTTGCCGTCCCAAATGATCCCAGATATGCTCGATTGGTGACAAATCTGGGGATAGAGCAGGCCAGGGAAGGGTGGTAATGTGGCGGAGGCAGTCTTGTGACATCCTTGCTGTGTGTGGCCTAGCATTGTCTTGTTGAAAAATGGCTTCTGGGAGCCCTGCCATGAGTGGCAACACATGTGGCTGAAGGATGTTATGGACGTACCGCTGGGCTGTCATTGTGCCATGGATCAATATTAGGGGTGACCGTGTATCGTAAGCAATGGCACCCCATACCATGACACCAGCTGTGGTAGCGGTGTGTCGCTGTAAAGCTAAGGCAGGATTGAAGCGTTCACCACGGGGCCTCCACACACGATTGTCATCACTGCTCAAGTTGAATCTCGATTCGTCGCTGAAGACGACCTGGTTCCATTCCGTTGCAGTCCAATCCCGTCGTGCTCGACACCATTCCAAACGGAGGCGTTGGTGGGTGGGTGTCATTGGCAGCACACGTAATGGGCGCCGCGATACCAGATGTCCTTCAGCCAGGCGCCTTGCGATGGTTCGGGAAGACACAGTGGCCCGTAGTGAAGCTGCTGCCTGTGTCTGGATAGCGGCCAATGAGGCAGTTGGCTCTACGCGTGCGTTTCGGATGATGTGACGGTCTTCTCGACGACTGGTCTGTCGAGGGCGTCCTGAACCTGGTCGCCGTGTAAATGACGTCTCTTCTGTCCACTGGTCCCAACACCTCCTCACAGTAAAATCAGAACGGCCTAGTTGACGAGCTACTCACCGAGCTGACCACCCAGCTTCCATCATCCCGATGATTCTTCCCCTATCGAACTCTGACAACTGCTCATATGGTCTTCGACGGTGTGATTAAATCCCTTTAATCACATAATCTGCGCCCTGACGTTAAAAAAGCATAATACACTGGTGTAAGAAATTAAGAGAATTTGCAGACTTGGTTGATTATCTCCAGAAATACTGTACTGATTTTAATGAAATTTGATATGTACATACATTGATACAATACAAAACAAATAACCATTCAATAATTGTAATACACACGCATGATCGTGCGTAACACTCGTTGGAATCGGAAGGTATGAAACAGCGGTTGCAGAATAAACAAAAAAAATGGGTTAATAGGGGGTATGGTCCCCTCTTACAGATATACAGGTCTTGCAGCGCGATTTCATACTTGAAATAAGGCAATTTATCATTTCCTGTGGCAATTGGTCCCACACGTTCAGCAACGCTATTTTCATTCCCTGGATGGTTCCCTGGGGGGGACGGGGGTTGTGAGTTGCAATTGCCCTCCCCAGAGCGTCCCAGACATGCTCTATAGGGTTAAGGTCTGGAGATCTGGCTGGCCAATCCATCCGGCGAATATCCTCACTCTCTAGAAAATCGTCGAGCAGAAGAGCTCTATGTGGCCTCGCGTTATCGTCCATTAAAATGAACTCGGGGCCAACTGCACCCCTGAAAAGGCGAACATAGGGCTCCAAGACCTTATCCCTATACCTCACACCAGTCACAGTGCCTCTTTCAAAGACATGGAGAGGGGAGAGGTGTGCGGCCATCCAACATGATGCCTGCCCAGACCATTAAACCTCCTCCGCCATAATGGTCGATTTCGCGGACATTGGAGAGTAGGTAGCGGGTCCCTGGTTCTCTCCATATGAACGCACGGCGAGAATCGGTGCTTAGGCTGAACCGGGACTCATCAGTGAAGAGAGCGGTCGCCCATTGATCCATACTCCAATCTCTAAACTCTCTGCACCATGATAAACGGATTCTCCTGTCCGTAGAAGTGAGCGGGACGCAAACAGCAGATCTTCTTGCAAACAACCCTCTCTCGTGAAGTCTTTTGGAAACAGTCACCCTTGATACACGGGTTCCTGTGGCTGCTTACAAGTCACGAGAGAGCTGAGAAGCTGTAGCACTCCTGTTACGCCTCGCTATAATCGACAAATGGCGATCTTCTCTGGCCGTCGTGGCTCTTCGATGACCTTGCCCAGGCTTTCTCTCGATGGATCCGGTATCCTGGAACTGTTTCCGTAAGTTACACACGACGCTGGGCGTTAAATTGAACTCTCTACAAATCTGGACTTGAGATTGGCCTGCTTCTAGCCTCCCCACAATTTGCCACCTCATTCCATCATCTAAACGTTGGTGGTTACCCATTTTTACTGTTACAATTTGAAATTAACCGATTGCTGCAAAATAACACCAAGAAATTCGCCGAGGTGTGCTAGCGAACGAAATGCGTCTTAACTTACGCGCGCTTATAAAGCCTGTTTCTCTACTGGCTCCACCTACACACACGTGTACGCTTACGTATTTGACGTACAACATTTGCATTTTTGTCTAGAAACAGTGGTTTTACATTCAGTTCAGTTCTTTTCATGAAATTCGATAAAATATGCAAATTTTCTTAATTTATTTCACCAGTGTATCTATTGTTCCAAACAGTTTTCAAGAATATGCAACGAATTTCAAGGCGAGTAAAGAGTTTTGGCCACGTTTTCCGTAAAACGTACCACTGTGCGGCAGTTTGAACTGGATCGCCTCCGAATAACATGTGCATGGCGAAATAATGATGATGACACCGAAAGCCGTCGCGTCGTTTTGTGCGATTTGAAGAACACGATACAGAAGTTCGACGCTGTTAACGAAGATTTGAGTCTGTATCTACAGTACTTCGAGTGCTAAGGCGAACTCGCGACAGTACCAAAGGAACAGTGGGTCACTAACTTGTTGGTGTTGCCGCCTTACGAAATTTCCGAGATAGTTATCCGTTAACCCAAGGAGAGGATTAATGACTTATTCGTTTCGTCATGGGACTGCTGCCGAATCAATTCACGTTAACAACAGAGAAGGTGCGGCAGAATTTTGTCCAGCATACGCGATGTCCGAATTCGACTTGGGAAAGACTTTGGTTATGAATTGAATGTCTTCTTTTACGCTGTCACTTCTGAACATAACTTAGTTCCAGTCCTTGGAAAAACTGATCGTCACAGAGCAGATAAAATCGTGGGTACCGACGAACATTCGTGAACATTTCATCAACCTATGATCTAGATTTGTGAACCCTGATGAATAGGCGAAAAAGCTCGACGAATATGAAAGCGTGTGATTCGAGATTGACGATGTGAAAAGTCGCAAGTTCGCCGGGATTGATGTACGAAGATTCGGATTTTGATATGATCAAGAAGTAGATGTTCGCCAAAGAACTGGTGCTCAGGATCGAAGTGCACACATAGATCCAATGAGAGATACGATGATGGAAGTATTTTGGATAGGAACAATCGACTTCGTTTGGGTGAAGTTGTACATGCCGGCGAGGGACAACGTGTCAGGCTTACGGTTCCGGGAGACAATAGGCGGCAAAACTGGGAGCCCAGACTTTTTTCACATGGATACCAGGGTCAGGTCTAGCGTGATTGTTTGAGAAAGAAGAATCTTACCAGTCGCCAGTGTTGTATGGCCAAACATATTCAGAAGCATTGCGATCAGACTGCAACAAAGAAAGTGAATTTGGCAACAAGCGGTTGTGCTGATTATTATGAGGGAACTGCATCAAAAATTCCAGGGTCAATGACGGACGTCTCATCTCATGTTTGATCAACACTGGAAGAAGTGTGACGTTGTTGAAGAAATCTGTTGCGGAGGAGCTGAAGCTCAAGTATGTGCACCATTTTTCAGCCTAAAATGAACTTGACCATACGTTTCACTTTCAAAGAAACTGTCCCGTTTTTACTCTAGAATCATTTCACCGTTCTTAATTATGCCAGATAACTTTTTTATATTACAACTCTTATTGATGAGCCATCACATTTCCCTTTCTTTTAGGATTGAATTTTTTAACTAATTTAATTTTTTTAATAGAGTTGAACCTTGCTAACGCCAAAATACCTATTCCAATGTTCCCAGGGTGTAAACTAAAGGACTGCGAAGGGGGCCGTGGACAAGTGAGAACCCAAATTCTTTCTTTTCATTTACTTGACCGCTCCCGCAAAATTACTGAGTGGGGGCAGGACGCATATTTGCATGGGGGCCTTATCAGCCTAATTGGCCTGGGCGGCAAGTTATGTGGAGCGGAAAAATTGAGGAATGAGTGGTTAAGAAAATTAGTAGAATATTATAGGAGAGGGGAGGGGAAAAATTTGTACAGTCAATAGGTTGTAAAACAACAAATCCGCCTTTGCAAAGAGTGAGGGGACTTGGTCAGTGAGCGAAAAAAGAGAGACCCAGAGTGTCTGTGAGCATGTGGGAGTGACAAAAAGTGTAACTTAGAGACACGGGCGTATTTACGGGGGAAGGGCAATAGGGTTAAAGCGCAGGACATCTAATTGGATGAATGAATGGACAAGGAAATTAGACAACTTTTCTTTTCATTAGACTAGAAGGGCAGCAAAATTCGTATAGTCCACAGGGGGCAAAATCGTAAATCCGACTCTGGGTGGGGGAAACCAAAATGTCAAAAATGCCCTATGTGATAGAATCCATTCTTGTTTCTGGTATTACGGCCCCATGCCCTGCCTGTTATCTGTAGTTTTCTCAACATTTTCGTTGTCTGGTATGGTTCAAAAGAGTGACAGCGTATGGTGTTGTGACATTTTATTATTTCAAAATTTTAAAAGCTTATGTTTCTGAACAAAAGCTTAGGCTGCCGCCCCTTACAACATGCCGC
The DNA here is from genome assembly GCF_987345545.1 of Pholcus phalangioides. Taxonomy (NCBI): domain Eukaryota; kingdom Metazoa; phylum Arthropoda; class Arachnida; order Araneae; family Pholcidae; genus Pholcus; species Pholcus phalangioides. Next base: position 28,622,652 of record NW_028301604.1, on the reverse strand, counting down.
CTTGGTGCACCGCACGCTCTTGCATCCTCGCTTCAGCCGCCCCTAATCATTGATGCCAGAATAGATGAGGAGGAGGACGGACTGGTATTGATGAAAGGATGCCAAGGAAATGGTGATGTCTTGCTGGAAGTCGTGAATGGGAAAACGAAGGTCCTGATTTTGAATGTAGGGGAACATGGTGTGAAGTTTCATGAAAGACAATGTATCGATCGTGCGACAAGCGTTGTTGATGAACTAACTGAGCATGAGGGAATTAGAAGATTCTGACGTAGCTGTAGGAAACTCTGAAGTTAGGAACTCTTTTGTGTACGGTGAGCTACGTGAGAATTTAGATGTTCCAGTGGATCAAGTAGTAAGACCTTCGACTTATTGTTGCTTAAGTGAGGCCGTCATAGGATCAAGGAACATTGAAGTGTCCTGCGAGGATGATGATACAATTTCAAGTGTGGCGTTGAAAGATGAACTGCGTGATGAGTCACAGTCTCGCAATAAGAAGTTCGCCAATGTGGGTTTCTCCACGTGTGAGGGACGAGAACGAAAAAGACGAGAAATTCGTCTTTAGTCCGTTTCAGGTTAACTTTGCAGTGAAGAGGAAGCTACGAGGGAACCTCATCACGCGTTGCTATGACAACGAAAGCCTCTTAACCAATGCATCGATGTGCAGCCTCGGTAAGGTATGGCTGATTCTCGCCAATCTCGCAGAAAAAAATATTTTTTTCGTATAACGTAATGCTTGTAGAAAAAATTGCAATCAGTTAGTAACAATTAGCTAATGAAAAAAAAAAAAAACCATCGTCGATACTTTCAGAAATTAAAGTGCGGTTTTTGAAAAAAAAAAAAATATTTTTTTTTAATTGAAAAGTATCTTAGTAACTCCTATTAACCCGGTTTTCACGTTTGAATTTTGGAATAGCCCCAAATAATAATAAAAATGATATGGAAAAATTTTGAATTCTTTTACTCACTTTTCTTGCCGAAATTTCCGTCGCTCACCCACCCGAACGCATGTACGTCGATGCCACTTGTTTTCACGACAGTTTTAGTCATTTTTTACGGATTCCCATTCTATGGAATCCTCACTTGAAGTTAAAGAACTATATGATTCTCTATTACTTATTAATTGCTGTTGCTCCAACATGTGTTCCATCTGCAATCCAAAATTCCTCTTTTCAATAACGTGCTTTATGCATGATTGCCAAAAAGAACGGAGAACGTTTTAGCGTGTCTGTCTCTGGTGAAAAGATACAACTGTCACAGAAGGAAAAAATACACTGCAAGCCTAAACCATTGCGGGTCTCTCTCTTGCTTATTTATATTTATCTGGAGAGACAGCCTCTGTGTGTGTGTGCAAAAGAGACATTACTTATGTCAACACCCTCCTCTATCGGCTATTGGAATTCAGAAACCACCCCTATCCCACGAACACGGCAAGAAATAGATAATTAAAAAAAAAAGGGGGGGGGCGCCTGGAACCGTAACCTACACCCATAAAGAGCCTCTCGCAACGGTATCGGCGCTGTCGTGTAATCCTGTAATCTGTGAGTGAATATCTGAATTCGTTGGAGGTTATTTTCGGGAGAAAAAAAAACCTGATTGAATATTCGCTGGGTGTGTAGGCCTATAACTACATGCGAAACTGAATGGAAAAGTGTATTGGAAAATTCAACAAAATGACGATATATAATATATATATATATATATAATTATACAACCAAAAAAAAGCACGACAGTGATATTGGCGGGGAAATTTCTTGGAAATCGCGCCAAAATGCTCTTGAGCTCGCCATGGATTTTTGATAATGGTAACCAATATTTTTTCTAATTTAAAAATTTTTGAAAAATATACATTGGTTCAAAACGGTAGTTTTTCAGTATCTCTTTCGAAATAAAAAAAAATTCTATTGAAATATTCTATATAAATGATCATTAGAAACCTCCGATGTATGGGAACTATATTTTGCGGCGAAGGAATACACTCTCTACCTTTCTCTTCACTGCAAAGTTAACCTGAAACAAACTAGAGATGAGATAAAGTCTGACGATTCAACTGGGAAAGAAGAAAAACGTGAAGTTTAGACATAATTGAATGAGTGCAGAGAAGTTTTTGCACTGTCGATTGAGGAACTTGGATGTACATCGTTGACTAAGATGGACATGAAGGAAGTAGAAGGAAGCAAACCTATTTGTGTACCGCCGTATAGAACTAGTTTGTCTGAGAGGATGGCAATCAATGACATTGTGATAGAATAGAAAATAATGGGATAGTTACAGGAACCAGGTCACCGTATGCTAGTCCAGTATTAGTGGTGAAGAAGAAAACAGGTGAGAAGAGATTAGTTGTGGACTACCGTCGATCGAACAATCAGACAGTGAAAGATAAATTCCCATTGCTACGTATCGATGATTTACTGGAAAATTTGGCCCGATGTAGAGTGTTTACAACGTTGAATCTAGCTCATGGGGTCTACTGCGCTGATGTCGTAAAGCCCGCATTTCAAACGTGTTTGGGGTTTGCGGTGCATTGTGGGATAGATTTACGTCACCATCGCTAAAGGTTGATTTTTCCTCACAGCTTTACTAGCGATCTTCGTTATCGTCATCGCTATGCGAAGCGGTAGATAACTTGGTGGAAAGCACTCGTTAAGCTCGCGTTACGGAAACAAACATGGCTGCTCGCACCTACATTTTTCGATGAAGGCGAGAGTAACGGAACAAATTAGTAGAATTGGAAATTATTCATTCATTATTACTTTATCGAGTTGTTCATTATAATGAATAATAATTCTCTGAATTACGTTACTTAATTTAGTAACATGATTCAGAGACAGCATTATCGTTTAAAATGTTGTTTAATTATACATACTGATTGGAAAAATTATTTATAGTTAAATCGTTATAAATTATTATACTCGGTACTAAGATGAATCTCCCTACATCGATATTTTTTTCCAATTCTTGCATGGAAATGCCTTTATTCTTAAGTTAAACTCATCTCAATATAAGAATATTATTTAACTGGTAAATCTCTCTCTCTATCGCGATATGTTTTCAAGACATTTTGAAATTCGTTACAATATTTTTTTTTATATCTCGTTCAAAATCGACGTCAATATATTTTTAAACTCGTCCCTAGATTTTTTTTCTTAATTCGTTTAATAACATCGATATTTTGTAATACGTTATTTTATCACTGATTATGTAAAAATAATTGTATTGCTACTTTCCGTGCAAGTAAACAGAAGTGTAATACAGTAAACACCCTTACACACACACACAGTATACTCTGCGCACTAAGTACACTAAAAAAATCGAAGTAAATTTTATTAATCAACAAATAAATTTTTTCTAATCCTTGAGTGCATTTGCTGATCGGAGTATAAAAGAGATGCCAACAAAAAACAGTGTAAATCTGGTGGTACTTCATTTTTATGTTGTGTGAAACAAGCAAACCAATTGTCTAATTAATGATTTAAATAAAAGGTTACTTGTTCTTGAATTTGGCTTAATATCAAGACGGTAGATAATTACGTAAAAACATGGAAATATATGATGGTGATATTTTTGCTAGTCATTTTGAAAACTCATATCATTGAACTTTAATAGAACATCAATTTTTAAACGTAATAATTAGAAAATTTCCCTGTACAAGTTTCATGTGCGTGCATAGCCTACCTCTTTCTCAAATATTTGACGAAAATAAAAAGAATCCGGATGAATTAAAAAAAATATGTAGCTTACGAAAATTAGGGACAATCAACACACACAAACGTGCACAAAATAAATAAAAATACAATAATAACATGCAGTGCTGCAGTACTCGTTGATAGTGATGATTATCAGCAGCGGAGAAAATTATCTGATTGGTCCATTTCGGACCTAACGCTACTCTCTACCCCAGTGAGTTTTTCGTAAAATCGATAACGACATACCACCGGCTGCTGAGAAAAATCAGGTTTTTAACGATGGTCGTTGAAATTTGCGTTATGGGCTCGTTGAGGATTTGCGTTAAGGGTGTCGTCACTAACGACCTCGTTGTATAACGACGTGAACGTAATAGACCCCCAAGGATACTTGCAGATGCCTCTAACGGAGGAAGCGAAGTTGAAAACGGCATTAATCACTCCAAATAGAACAGGACAGTTTGAATGTATGATGCTAGGGTTAGCAAATACACCGGCGGAGTTTCAAAGACAGATATGTCAAATGTTGGGTCCACTCATTAACACAAAGGTCTTATGATATCGCGATGATATCTTGATGCCAGTGAAGGATTGGACAAATATGATGGAGCGAATTAGAGAAGTATTCGACAGACTGAGGACAGCCGGGTTGATGCTGAATTCGACAGAACGTGAATTCGGGAAAAGAGAGCTGGAGTTCTTAGGATTTGTTTTCAATGCAGAAGGCATTCAGCCAGGTCTAAGGAAGTTGAAGGCTGTTATGACTTTCCGATACCCGATAATGTGCATGAACTACGTAGATTTCTAGGATTGACTAGTTTCTTCAGAAGATTCATAAAGAACTATTCTCGGAAAGCTGATCCATTGACACGATTGACACGGAAGAATGAAGAGTTCACTTGGAAAGAGGAACAGGCGAGAGCCTTCAAAGAACTGAATACCACACTATGATGCGACAGCGGAAACCGAAGTCCAGTGTGCCGCGAGCTCCATCGGGTTAGCAGGAATGTTGTTGCAGAAAGGGACAGATGGCAAGTGACATCTAGTATATTGTGTGAGCAAGAAGACCACAGAAACCGAGAGTAAATATGATTCGAATAAATTGGACTTGATTGCGTTGTTTGGACGTTGGACAGATTGCAACAATTCCTAATTGGGATCAAATTCACTATCGTCACTGACTGTCAGGATTTGGTCTCTCTACATGAATGCGAAGAAATACGTGAACCCACAGGTAACAAAGGGGCTTGATTCAATTCAGGAATATGACTTCGAGGTGAGAAACCGATCAGGAATATTCTTCAATTCAGGAATATGACTTCTCGGTGAGGCCGATCAGGAGCAAAATGGCGCATATAGACGCTCTTGGTAGAGAACTTGTAGCAGAGCCAAAGGATTCTCTACAGCGGTTCTCAATATTTTTTCACTCGCGGAGCCCTTTTAAGTAAAAAAATTCTATGGTGGAGCCCCGTAGGTCAATTTTTTAATTATTCATCAAAGTTACTGATTTATTTTTACTATTTAAAAATATTTATAATAATTTTTTTAAATTTTACTGGTTTTTTTTTTATTTTCCTCGAGCGGATGCGGAGCTCCCTGAGAGTGCACAAGGAGCCCCAAGGGCTCCGTGGAGTACCGGTTGAGAACCGCTTCTCTAGACTCATTAATCGATCAGAAATTAGAAATATGCTTGACTCTCACTGAGTAAAAGATCATATCCTAATCATCCAGCACACATATATGATCTAGCATACATAGATCATAATAAACAAACTGAAGAAAAAGCTAGAAATACTACAAAAACCGATTTGGACCAGACCAAGGAAGAAGTACAATTGGTACTTGCGTACGACTGAAGAATAGCCGACTCTTCAGAAAGGTGGACGACAAAAGAAAACTCAAACTATTTTATGTAATTCTCCGAAGTGCATGCGGAAGAGTATTGTAGTCAAATTCCACGATCTTATGGGACATTTCACCACAGACCAAATAGTCGGAAAGACCAAGGAAATGTACTGGTACTAGTTTCCGTACATGAAACGTTGCGTAAAGCGTCTTATAGCAATCAATGTGTCTGGAATGTTTAGTCAATAAGTTACCGGCAGGTAAACGACAGGGATTGCTGCATGCAATCGCACCGGGAAAAAGACCGTTTTCGGTGATGCATATGGATCATCTGGGACCTTTTGTCAAAATTTCGAAAGGAAATCAAACCTACTCGTTATCATCGACAACTTTCAACACCTTCTATAGCAGAAAGCCTCCACGCGAAGGTTGTGACGCCACTGAATTCGTACACTTCACCTATAGTAATTGGATATACTGCAAAAAAAGGTAAAGATTTCGCATACGTCGAACTGCTAAATCCAATGGCTACAGGTGAAATGGACAACTTCAGTGACGCCAAAGCTTGGCGCGGATGCTTTTTGCTATAGAAGGTGTTGCAAATTTACTAGATTCGTGCGAATGGTTCCAGTTAGGAATACTTCGACCACTTGTGTAATGAAATCGGTCGATAACTTTGTGAATGACTTTGGACTACCGGATCGAGTTATAAGCGATCGTGGTTCTTGTTTTACGTCACAGCAGTTTAAAAAGTACTGCAAGGATAACGGATTTTACCATACGGTCAATTCAATGAAACACCTTAGCCTAGAGCAAACAGGATGGTCGAAAGAGCAAATAGGACTATATTGTCGTCGATAACTACAGGTATGGAAAACAGAGACCATAAGAACTGGGACGTGAAATCAAGTTGTTAGAATGAAACCTGAACAACTTGGTTAACAAGTCATCTGTTGAGACACCATTCGAGATGCTGCAACGCTATTCTCGAAGATTCAATGATGGATTTTTAAAACGGTTAGCAGATGAGAATATTTTTCCTGTTTACCTTCATCATAATATCTAGAAAGCAGATGAGAATAACTCGTGGACCATTCCAGAGGATGTACGAAAAGAAGCTCGCGATATAATAGCAGAGAATCAACGAAAGATGAAGAACAGCTTCTATAAGCGCAGGTGTGCTACAATCGTGTTTGAATCAGGTGAGGTTGTTGTTATGAAGAGAAGTCCGAGAGCTATAGGACAACCGACGAAGACTCAACAGAAGTATCGAGGACCGATGACTATTGCAGCTGTGTTACCGAACGACACGTATCGGGTAACCGAATTGGAGTCAACAGTGAAAGGTCATCTTTGCACTACAGCAGCGCACGTGAGCCAACTTTAGGCTTGGAGATGTGAGTCAAAATGATGAAGACATTTCAGTTGAAGATGAAGCTGAGCCAGTGTTACCAAGACTTAATCCGAAGAGGTCAACACGTAAGGACCAGTATTATTGGGCAATCGGGACGATTGCAGGACAGGATGACCGAGTTTAGCAAGCTATTGCGCAACTGCTGAAAAGGAAATGTATCGGGACTTTGTGCTCGAGCAACGAATGACTTTTTGGTGAACGTAAATCGAACAGCAAGAGAAGCATTGTTGATTGATTGAGGAATGGTGCAGGAAGCAGTTGTATTGAGATTACATATTTTGAATACACCAAGTTCAATAAGGTTCCTTTTGTTATTGTTTGAAAAAGTCCGGAATATATTGCTTGAAGCCACGGCCATTCCTTGGAAGTTAACAATGGGTTCAGGAAAGGGAAGTCATGTATAACCAATCTCCATTGCTTCTATGATCACGCAACTATGACTTCGGGTAAGGGCAAAAATGTCGACGTTTTTTTATCGTGATGTCCAGAAGGCATTCATACGGGTCCAACACGATGAACTCTTGAAGCGTTTACACGAGACTGAGATTGGGTGCAACTTGCTGAATTGGATAGAATCGTGGTTAAGAGATAGGTCAAAACGGGTCATGGTGAACTCTGATTGGACAGGTGTCATAAGTAGAGTTCCTCAATGAAGTGTCTTTGGCTTCATACTTTTTTCAATTTTTATCGATAAACTCGATCACAGGGATATGGGATTGCTAGCAAATTCGCAGATGACGTGATGCTAAGGGGGGTAGTCGGGAATCAAAGCGTTAGGGAGTTGCTCCAGACCAACTTAAACAGGATTGCAGCATGGGCAAATGAATGAAGCATGACGTTTAGCATTGACAAGTGCATGGTCGCTCATTTTGCTTCGAACAACCCACGTTTCTCTTGCGTGTTGAATGGTGTTACTATCCCGGATGCTAGTAAAGTCACCGATTTCGAAATTTTCACTAACGATCGGCTTAGGTTTTCTGAACATTGTTCAGCGGTGGTCAAAAATCAAATAGAATGCTCGATTTCATTTTCAAAAGGTCTCTCGTGTTCTCTTAAATACATTCTTAAGCTTTTCCGAGACTTAGTTCATCCTGGACTGGAGTATGACATAAGGTTTTGGAGACCTTACCTACAGAGGTACAAGACTTGGTTGAGGGAGTGCCGAAAAAGCTACGGGTAGTTTTTTTTTGGCACACAGGGCTTGAGCTATGAAGAAAGGCTTGATTTCTTGAATATGTTTACATTGTAGGAACGCAGAAGGTGCGGTGTGGTATCGTGGGGATATGATCGAAGTGTTTACAATTTTCAACGGGATGAACCACGAGTTATTAATACACTGTTAATCAACTGCTTCGACGAGGGGACACCAGTATCGTTCAATAAGGGACAATTCCAGGTTGTGGTGTCGCAAGGCGTTTTTCTCTAATAAGGTTGTTAACAAACAGAATAGCTTATCTCCGGGGGTTATGAATTCTAACACAATTGGGACGTTTAAAAAGAAGTACGATATACATAGTGGGATAAATCGAGAAGCTATCCATACTTAGATAAGACAAACATAATCTTTTTTTTTTATGGGCAGTAATATTTTTTATTAGTTTTTTTTTCTTTCGTGATATATGATATCTTTTATATCGGGTTGTTGTATTTTGGCTATATTTGACATCCATATTTTGTTATGGGTATTTTGTTTTCAACCACTTCGCTGGGCAATTTGCCTGTTGTGTCCAGTTTGTATTTATATTTGTGTAATGTTTATTTGTTATTAATGTTAATTTGGGAAATTATGTACATGTATTAAGCGGGAAAAAGTTGTTGAAGTTATTCTATTAACCCCTTTAAGTGGCAATGACGAGATATCTCGCCCCCATAAAGGCCTCATATTTTATCATTGACAAGCCCAGATATTTTGTCAAGTTGATTTCTCAATGGAAGACTATGCACCTTAGTTTATACTTGCTGAAAATTTTAAAAAAGCCTACTTAATTAAAAAAGATTTGGCATTCTAAAGGGGGTTTAGTGATTTCTGCTATGCTGTTTAAAGGGTTTAGCAAAGAGCTTTAACATTGCCTCTAGCGGACCTAGCATTGTCTATAGGAGAAATCTATATTTCAGAGGAGGTTATTCGTATAAGTGGGGTATCAGTTCATCCGTTATCCGATTAAGAGGGGCCGAGTGTATGTGGAATAAGAGCAAATTTTAGTAATCTTTTACCCTTATTAAATCAAACAAACAAACTACTTTCAGAAGTTTGTTTTTTTGAGGATGAGATATATTTCTATAATTTAAATTATTTTAACTTATCCACGTGCTGCAGACAATACATCAATTCAGGTATCATCTTTATTTACACGATTTGTTCTTTGGAAGATTACCTGAAAATTCTGTAGTTTAAAGCCTGGTCACTTCTTTAATCGAGAAATAATCGGAGCTGATAACTTCCACCAGAAAAGAAAATGCTACTCAAATAGTTGGGTTGGAAGTGTTATGCGCCTGTGGGTGCTCGGCTTGTGCTCTATATGATAAATTTTGATTTCTGAATGAATTTTACTGTGGGTGCTCGAGTACTCATTGCACCTTCGGCCCCAACGCCACTATACTTAAATATTTACCACTTATTCGTCCAAGGCCGTTAACTTTTTCACCAGCATATCCAGCAACATGAGCTCCTAGACTATGCCCAACAATGTGACAATCCTTCAGAGCAACATTCTTTATACGCTGCAATGACAAATTAAAGAACAAAATTAAGAGATCGTACGTGGAGTAAATATAACTCTTGGCTTTTTATTTATCATTATCATTATATTCTTCTTTCCTTCCAACCGAAGCAAATACTGTACAAGCAGATTCAAATTGTTTATCCACTTTGCAACTGTTGACTTCAGAAATACACTTCCAATTGCAAAAACGTTTCAAATGATGTGTGACTTCAAAAAATGATGTAATTTTTAGCGAGGTTCATGTTAAAAAAAATAAGGTGATTCCTACAGTCCTTATGGGCTTCAAATTAGTAAAATTTAGAACGCATTCGGAAAAATCATTTATTCATTTATCATTAATCATCAGACATTCTAAATTTTTGAATGGTTGATGGCGTGATTTGTAAAAATGTAAATTGAACACAAATTGAAAAAAATGTACTTGTTGTAACTAATTCCCTGGAATCGATTGGATAAATATGAAATCTACGAGTATCTCTGGCAATCACCGTAATTAGTAATAAAATTTTAGACATTTTCCTTAACCCCCCTCTCTCTCGAATGGTATAAATATTCTCAATTCTTTAAACGAAATGCATTTCAGGTTTATCATTTTTCGTGATATGACGAGATATATATATATATATCGTCATATAATATATATATATATATACAGGAAGCTACAACAATGCCGCCGGAAAAATGTTTTTTAAAGCGCTAAACAGTATACTATCACTCATCGAAGAAGACAACATTATCATTAACAACAACCATAAGGTTCTTTGACCATATCAACAACAATAAAATTTCTCACATTTGCACATATGATTTCGAAAACCTCTTCACCAGCATACCACACAATAAACTCATTGACATGTTCTCATCTCTTTCAAAAATACGAAAGCTCCCTTAAATTTAATTTCACACACTGGAAAAACCTGCATTCTTGAAAACTTTCTTTACAATGGAATACATATCCACAAGCAGATTAAAGGAATACCAATGGGAACCTGCTATTTTCGAGCGCCCTTGCCAACCTTTTCTACACTTCTATGAACAAAAATTCAAACTGCAACACAACTTTGTTGGCTTTCGTTACATTGATGATCTAATTTTCAAAAAAAGCAATTTTAACAGAATTTTCCCCAACATCTATCCTGAAGAGCTTTCTCTGAAGTAAACCACAGAAGAAGACATAATAATGTTCTTGGATATAAAAATATACAAAAACAACCATAAATGGGAAACAGGTGTTTATGACAAAAGAAAAGACTTCGATTTTTCTGTTAACAGTTTAAGCCACTGGCATTCAAACGTCAACACCAAAATATTCAGAAACACACTCATTTCGCAAATTTGTAGATTCGGACACATTTGTAATAATAAACAGGAATTCAATACAGCACTCCTCAATCTTTTCAAAACTGCATCTGGCAACAGTATTCAAACCGCCTTCTTCAACGACATTTCCAAAAAAACGTTAAAAAAAACTCTCCATTCTTGAGGTATGGTTTTCATCAAATAAATTTTTGAAGCACGTTTTGCAATAACCTCTGACACATATATAATTACTACTATCTGATTTCTAGAAACATCATTTTAATGTCCCACATTGCTCATAGAACTTATTGATGAAGTTTGGCAGTAAGTGACTTATAAAACCATGAATTCGGTTTGGAACGCATTGTAGCCAGATTGCTTTGCAGGCAGAAATTTCGAGAGCTTTGACACTGAGATTAATAGGTGAAATTAATCAGACAAGACATGGGTACAGCTCTGCCCATGTATAGCATATATGCCCGTTTTCTCGTAAAGTCTGGATTTTCTCTGGAAAAAAGTGTTTTTAGTGTCAGTATGATTATTTCAATAGGTTTCGAGTTATTCACTTGAGCGTGTAAAAATTGACACTGTAGGAATCTTCGGGGTCTTAGAAACGAATGAATCTATTTTTACATTAATTCCTATGGGCAAATGTGTTTCGGTTTGCCAACCTACCTCAGGAACGAATTAACTTCGTAAACCGAGAGTCGACTGTATTATGTACCTACAACGCCGTTACTACTCACAGAGGGAAGTACTATTAAAGAAGGAGATATGGGGAGACTACTGAAATATTAGCTTTTAATTAAGTACTTTATTACTTCGCTTCAAAATGAAACCTGAAGGAAAAATGTATCGTTAGTTTTGTCCATTTTTGCAAATAAATGCAAAATCTCGGATTTAGAAAAATTTATTTTTGCGAAATTTCGAAATTTTATGCGCAAAATTTACGTATATCACATCATCAGACATTCGTTATTTGTCATGATCTTGAGCTGATGAACCTCTTACTGGGACAACAAAGAAAATATTTTTAGAGAGCCAGCGGTTCTCATAGACAAAATACATCTCCCAACACTTCATATAAAACTCGGCTTAGTGAAGCAATTCGATAAAGGTGCTCAATAAATAAAGTGGCGAGTGCTTCCAATTAATTTGTAAAACGTTTCCTGGACTGAACAATGAAAAGCTGTGAGCAAGGATTTTTGATGGTTCTCAAATTCATAAATTTCTTAAAGATACGAAATTTTCAGCATTTTTGACGGATATTAATCAATATCCGTCCAATCCGGTCAATCTTCAGTTTGATCATGTTTCGTATCGGTTGTTGAGAATTTTTTGACAAAGCAGAGAACGATGAAGAATTGCAGTAAAATACGATTAATTTGTAATTTGAATTTAAAAATTTTCAAACGTTTGAAAAATAGGCTGTTAATATAAGCACAAAGGCGCATTTTCTTCTTAGTTACTTGGTCCAATTTCACAGACAATCTGAGCCATTTTAATGACAAGAGAGGCGGTTTCATCAAGATGTGAAAGTAATGGAACAGAAGTATCTAGGTAAGCTCCAGCCTCGCGTATGATGGCTGATTACTCTACCGAAGCCTCCTATGAAAGACATTCAAAACCCATAACAGAAAATCATGCAAGTGCTTCTCCTTGAATTAATTTAATATCATTTTGTGTTCATTTTAGTGGACACAATGCAACATTATAGAGCATATCATTACTGCATTGATCTATTCTGATATCCTAAATATATTCCCTTATTTTCATTCCATATATTATACGATATATAAATGTATACATGATTGTTTTACTTTTATTCTGAACATAAATGCACCACAAATTTTATGTGACGTGCATTGCCTGCATATTGAAATCTGATAATTGAATGGAGTGTTTTTAAAGATGTGCATTTATTGATTTACAAATACGCATTATTTTATTATCAAGGACGGGCTTAAGCATTTTGTGGCCCTCGAAAACGGAGTTTCCTAATCCCTGAGTAACCATGAACACCCTGGAGCACGCCAGGTTTACATAGGCAGAATGAACATCAAACTACTATTTCATGGTCACAGAGAAAAAAATTATTCGACAATAAATTTAAACGATATTGCCCGCTGCTTCCAGACATTTAAAGGTTGGAGAGCTGTCAGGGAAATTGAACCGATTACCTACCCAGGACCTCAACTTCATACTCTTTCGGCCGGGCAAGTATGCATTATGTATGCCTTGTGTAATTTTTTAAATTTTAAAAGAAGAATTTAGCAACCCATCGTCCGGAGCACTAGATCCACCTCCACCCTTTACTTGACTTGGAGGAAGGGGTTCTGTGAAAACCCTAGGCAAGAGAAATAAGGTTCGATGTCTGAATTTTAAAGGTTTTAGACAAAATTTTAAGCTACAGCGAAACCTCGATAAAACGACTCTGCAGACCAAGAAAAAATGTCGTTGTAGATTATGTAGGGATTATATATCGTTATGTCGAGAGGTAACAGTTTAACATTAGAGTATAGGCATTTTCAAACAAGGCTTGAAAAAATATCGTTGTAGAGTAATTTACCGTTATATTGAGTATCGTTGTAGCGAGGTTTAAATGCATTCGCTTTGTTGAAAACGAAGTTTTTAAATTAAAATGCAATCAAAGTATTTTTTTTCATCACGTTTTTGCGGCCCCTAACATTTAACGCCCCGGTAGCGGCCAACCTTCACTTGTCCAAGTCCGGCCCTAAGTATCATCAGTATTGACTTCCGATTTATGTATTGATTACTTTTCATGATTAAATTGATTACTTTTCATGATTAAATTGATTACTTTTCATGATTAAATTGATTACTTTTCATGATTAAATTGATTACTTTTCATGATTAAATTGATTACTTTTCATGATTAAATTGATTACTTTTCATGATTAAATTGATTACTTTTCATGATTAAATTGATTACTTTTCATGATTAAATTGATTACTTTTCATGATTAAATTGATTACTTTTCATGATTAAATTGATTACTTTTCATGATTAAATTGATTACTTTTCATGATTAAATTGATTACTTTTCATGATTAAATTGATTCATTCCATTGATTCAAGCTTGCTAGTGATGTAAACTCCGCTCGCAGATTTAAATGCGATTTGTGTGCTGCTTATGTAGTACTACTGAAATTTAGTTTTCACTTTATGTTAAAAATTAGAGCGTTTGAAAAAAAATAATGCCAGATTCACACACAGAATCAGCACTCAAAATTACCCTGAAATCACTAAAAAGTTTTTTTCAATAAAATTAGTGTTGAGCAGTCTACGTGTCAAAGCACTCGAAATTTTTGCCTGAAAAGCAATCTGGCTACAATGCGTCCCAAACAGAATTCATGGATCTGGTAAGTCTAGAGCCGCCCTTAGAGGTGTGCGGTTGCACCGGGCCCCGCACTCACGGTAACTTATTGGAGGCTTCCATCAATTCTTAAATTATTTCTTGCATTAATTCCGAATTTTCATCAATTCTAGAATTTTTTCTTCCGTTCATTCTAAAAAAAATCAATTCTGTTATTATTTTTCTAATTAATTCTGAATTTTCATTGGTGTTGGATCTATTTCTTAGAGTTAATTTTAATTCCTCAATTCCAAAATTTTCATCAGTTTCTGGAATATTGTTTCCTCTCATTACTTTGAAACTACCTTTAAGTACTGAATTATCATTAATTTTTTTTATTTACATTTTATTGCGTATTTAAAATTGTTTGTTAGGATATTTCTCAGCATTCCTGCATATTCTGAAATAATAGCTGATGATCTTCCCCCCCACCCCCCACAAAATATATAAAATCGGGGCTAAGGGTGTCCTAAACATTTTTGATGCCTCGAAATTTTTGAGATGGCCCCGTGTCTGATAACGGCGCCCCTGTGTCACTTTTTGCAAAGCTTCATGAATAAAAATTATGAGGAATGTAGTGTATTAGTGTATTAAATTATGTTTGCAGAAGTCAGCGATTGTTAATTCTGAGGCAGAGATTATTGCAAAACACCTTCTTAAAAGTCCTTTGATTTAAACCTTCTCTCAAAGTTTTAAAATTACTTTTTTATCCATGGGTTGGATAAGAGTCGTATTTGGAGGTACGGACGGCAATGTTAGAAAACGACGTTTCTCAGAAGAAAACAAGGCGACAATTGACTCTAATCCTCCCAGCTCTCAGTCAATTTATTCTTCTTCATAGTACAATCTCCCATGGGGTCGGCAGCCGATTGATTACATTGATTCTTCTTCAAACTTTCCAGGAACTTATTCTCCCCCCCCCCCCATTCAACACATTTAGAAAATGTAACTCGAAAAATCGCCAGAATCATTCGCCAATAAGTGTTAAATTATCGGTAAACATAAAATGTCCGATTTTGACCCGATCGCGACCAGAGAACGTACCTTAAAATTCGCCAGAATTACTCGCCAGTAACGTTTGATTATTGGTAAACATAAAATGTCCGCATATGTCCCGATTTCCGACATGTCCGCATATGTCTCGTCCGCTTTTAACCCCTAATCGTAAAAAAAAAGGCTTGGTTTTAATGGAACTTTATTTTTTCTTAGATTGAAATTTTAATTAGTATTCAAAGTATATATATAAACTTGATGATAAAAGGAATGGTTATAAATATGCTATGAAAATTTTTTGATGAAACAGGAAGGCACAAAGTCCTTAGGTAACTACAAGATATAGTCAAAAACATTAAAACATTGAAAAGAAAAGAATATAGTTTACTAACGTTTAGTTGATTGATGAGAAGAGCCAATTCAGCGCCTACGATGCGGGTGTTAGCCACTGCTTGAGAGTAAGGCAATGAATTTCCTCCACTCCAGTCTACAATAACTACATTGTTATCACTATGTAGGAGTAAATTATCTTTGAGAACCTAGTAAAAATTAAAAATGACACACACTCATCTGGTGTTTGAAAAGCATTGCTTAAAGTGTTCATGTATGCTGGACGATTCCTTGCTATAATGAATTTTCTTTTAACAATTAGGACATACCTCCATCCATTTTGCATACCATTTGCTGTCAAGAAAACCATGAACAATGAACCTTGTTTGGTGTTTTTCATTCAGCGGTGACTTTTTTATTGATTCCAATTTATTTGCATAAAGAGTCCAATACTCTTTGGGATTTTTCCTTGTGTAGAGATGGAACTGCGTATTTATTACAAGACGATCATCGGGTAATAAATTCAATGGGCGGTAAAGAATGTGGAAAAAACTTTTACTTATTTCAAAACATCCAAGTTCTCCCATGCATTTTTTAGCCCCTAAACGAACAACAAAAATAAAACAATTTTACAACAAATGAAATAAAATATCACCAATAAATACGTAGGGAAATAAAACACCATCAAGAGTTTGGTAGATATAATAAAACTTTTTTTACAGAGAGTTACGCAACAGAAAGAAATTTTGCTATTTTTTCTTTTCTTTTTTTGACCCTGTTGTAGTGCACAAACATTTCGGCCAGAATTATTTTTATGGACCGTATAAAACAAAAATCAGAATTAATTTTTCGAAGACAAAATGTGACATCTGCTGGATCCGAACATCAGCCAGGCAACCGAAATCCTGTTATAAATTCCGATAACGTATATCCTAATAGTCCATTGTAAACTACTAAAGTATAACAAAGCGAAAAGGATATAACTGAACCCCCTGTGAGAAAACAAGATCGAGCAAAATGAACTGGAAGGAACTCTAAAGAAAATAATAATTGAAAATTTTGAAAAAGACTGTCACTAGACCAATGCACGTCTTTTTTTCTCTTTTGATGAGACCAGTGTGTGCCAACTCGTCACTGGTCATATCACCTTTGGGCAATTAATTGATTTTGGGTTGAAATTCTTTCTCTCTAAACGACCTAGGAACCCCTAGTACAGTATTGGCAGAAAAAATGTCGACGTTTCTGATCGGTGGTGGTTATGCTTAAACACCAAATCCTTTCTTCGACTCATACGTACTTGTGGTATTTAGAAGACACCAACGAATAAGGCAAATACACAAAAAATAATAAAAGTCCTAATGCATTTCAACACCAATGGGTGCCGTCTTCAGAGGAAAAATTTAACCACTAGTTTTCCTCTGAAGACGGCACCCATTGGTGTTGAAATGCATTAGGACTTTTATTATTTTTTGTGTATTTGCCTTATTCGTTGGTGTCTTCTAAATGTTCTTGGGCAAAGTGGATCAACTCTTCTATGTACTTGTAACTTAGATCAGGGTTTTCCAACGTGAAAGCTCACGCGGAACCCTTGATGGTTATGAGAATTCACAGCGGAACCCTTAACAAGTTTTAAATATTTCTTCAATATACAGGGTTTCCAAAAATCCGCATTCGCTTTGCGGAACAAGAATCGAAACTTGTAGTAGATAAAAAGTGTCTAAAATATATATATATATATATATATTTGCAAGTTGCGCATACTGTGACCATATGACCCATATTTTACGAGACAGAATTATTTTTCATGATATTTGGCTATTTCAGTTTTTTTTAATACAAAAATTGCCATGTTTTTAAGACAAATAAATTCAATTGGTCGAATGGTCGACGCGTTTCGACCAATTCGACCAATTGAATTTATTTGTCTTAAAAACGTGGCAATTTTTGTATAAATTAAAACCAGACAAAGTTACTCATTTTTTGTGATAATATTTCAGTTTTAATAAAAATGTTAATTTTGTCAAGCTTGCTAAAAAAAACTCACTTTTAAATTTTTAAATCGTGAATTTTCTCGTTATTTTAACATGAGTTATAGGCCCTACATCAATGAAATTTTCCGTTTTGTTTTCATTAGTTCATCCTAATGATACACATAGCTTCAGAATAACGAAAAACCTGCTCATTTAATTATTTTTTTCGCCACCACCTTCGTTTTCTGCACAATAGCATTATACAGTTCACAGCCGATTTTCCGAAAGGTTTTTTTTTGTTTCTCACGGAGAGGTTCGTACTCCAAACGTTTGATGTGCAGACTTTCTTCAATATCAATGCGCTGTTTGATCATCATGGTGCTGTTTTTGTATCAGAAAAGACACTGGCAAGGACAAAAGAGGGTATCGAACACACATCCGACATCCCGGAGCAACTTGTGGCAAAGTTTCTGAATATCTTATCGACCTGGCTTAGATATGCAAAACACAAAAAAAAAAAAAATTTTCTTGAAAAGTGAAAAATTACGTTTTTTTCTTTAAAATTTTCAGGATAACACAATTTAAGAATACATAAGACTTAAGCAACGACGTAATGCGAATGACAGTTATTTAAAAAAATTATAAAAAATTTAATGTTGTGAGTAATTTTTCTCAAAAATGATTATTATATAACAAACAAAATGCAATTAAAACCATTGCTTTTTTGTGATATTTTCTTTGAGGCCTATGAAGTGGTGGGGGCGGGTATCATTCTCAGTGAAATTTCAGTTGTCTTCTCTCATATAAAACGTTTTGACATGATCTCTTGAACATCGTATAAATGAGGTTCCATTTGTGGTAAAGAATCTGTAGAATGGGGAAAAATAACCTCAGGCAAAGTAGAAAGTGAAGCTTTTCCTTTTCTCTAGGAAGGATTTCTCTAGGATGTTTTCTAGGATTGCTATTTAGGATTTGCTATTCAGAAAAGCGATAAGATTCGGATATCATGAAGCTCAATTGGTCAAACGAAGGAAAAGAGGCGGGGGCACATCATGCAAAGAAAACAGAAAAAAGCAGACCCTCATAAAATCCACATGTAGGTTTTGAGTTTCAGAAATATGAGATTTTTTGGGAATCCCAGGAAGTCTTATAAAAAATTGCTTCAGGTGAAACAGTGACAAGAAAAATTTTGAAGCTGTCAGGGTTCCGGGATTTTTGGGGTTCCGTCACTGTTGATTCCGTGGAACCCCGAATAGCTCTCACGGAACACCAGTTGAAAACCCTGACCTAGATAAATCTCATTGTATCTGTATTGATATACCATCTCCGTATTCTGTCTCTCTCTCTACTTGAACAATAGCTGATTAATATCTATGCTATATTATTGTTATTATAAGAAATCCTTCTCTGCAAGCCTTCTAAGGCCAGGACTACACTATAAAACAGAGGTCTTCAACCTTTTTCTAGTCGCGAGCATTGCCTGTATCCATCATCAAAAGAGAAGAGCACCCCTTTTCGGCAAGTTCAACATATGAATGCATGAAATCAGGATGATTTCCATCCTAGAACGCAAGTTGTACAAGGAACTTAATTGGAACATTGATCAAGTGCCCGCAAGCACGAAATCGGTTACGAACATAGAGTACTCTGGGTGGTTTAGGGAGCACCGTAGTGCCCGCGAGCAACGGGCTGAAGATGCCTGTTATAAAAGTTATACAAATACAAATACAACGCCACAACAGGCAAATTTGCCCAACGAGGTGGCTGATTTAAGAACATCATGGATCCCCGAGCCATTCCTTGGAGGCCCTACCTACCACTGCTACACCACTCATGCACTTTTTTTGGATAAGAGATTGACACGGATTGGTTAAAAACCTGAATGTAACCAATCCGAGTCGATCTCTTATCAAAAAGTTGTGACTATAGTTTAAACCATGTCGGTGAATACCGCCCTCAGTGAGTTAGTGAGAGAGTGGGTTACTGATTCAATAAGCGAGTAAGTCAGTGCGTGAGTGAGTGAGTGAGTGAGTGAGTGAGCGATCTATTCAGTGAGTAAGTGCCATATACTAAAGATATGGCGGAAAGTTTAAATAATGACTTTATGAGAAGAAATTCAGATGATACGGATTCGGGTTGCTGTATTTTTGAAATATATGACATCCATATTTATTGTGGGCATCTTTTTCTCAGCCACCTCGCTGGGCATTTTGCCTGTTGTGGCCTTGTATTTGTATAAATTACAAATTGCTGTTGCCCAATACAAGATAGCATATTCAACAAAATTCCATTAACTCTGTTTTACTCAGAAACTTCTAATGAAATGTTAAATGGGGTAATAACAGAATTAAAAGATAATAAAGTAAGTGGATACGCGATAAACCAACCCCCTAAAAATGCTTAAAATCATCTCCTTTGATATTATAAAAAACATCGCTGATCATCAGTAACATCACTCACATACTTAACTCACTCACTCACTGGATCACTCACTCAATCACTGACTCGGTCACTCGCTCAATCACTTACTCACTCGGTCACTCAATCACTGACTCGGTCACTCGGTCACTCAATCACTGACTCGGTCACTCGGTCACTCAATCACTGACTCGGTCACTCAATCACTGACTCGGTCACTCGCTCAATCACTTACTCACTCGGTCACTCGCTCAATCACTTACTCACTCGGTCACTCAGTCACTCACTGGGTCACTCACTCACTCAGTAACTCAATCGCTCACTCCCTCGCTAACTGACTCGCACTAAAACTGTTGTCGGTGAATTGCTAGTCGGTGAATTTTCCTAGCGGTGAATTGCATGGCGGTGAATTTTTGGTCGGTGAATTTTCCGGCGGCGAATTGTTGTCGGTGAATTTTCCGGACACGGAGAACGCCAGGGCCGCAACTAGATAATTTGTTAGCCGGGACAAACCGGCATTTTGACACCCATTGTCATGTAGAACAAGCAGTTAAAGGGGAATTTAATGCCACTTCTGGTCTAGCGCCCGGGGCACCAGACCTACTTGCTCGCCCCCCCCCCCAGTTGCGACCCTGGGCCGAGCAACCCTAGAGGATGAATTGAAAAATGAAAATTTCGTACATGAATTTTTCAACAGAGCACCCTGAAGTCTAAAACACTTTCGTTTCCCCTTATGTAAGAGATTATTTCGAGTTTAGGCCAGGGGTGCTCGGCCCCGTGCCTCAAAGTACTGGAAGTGCTCGAGCGTCCTCCGCCACTGTGTATTTATGGTTTTGCTGCCTGTAAGCTTTACAAATTTCGACACCCTTTTAACGTTTCACTCCCATATTCTAGAACACGTATTACTGAAATATATGCCACCCATCTGAACCTTCCGCTATGTGGATATAGCATTGAGAAAAAATATTCAAAATGAAAACTTTTTTACGAGCCATGATGAGTCATCTCCTTGGCCTATATAAGTATTTAGGAAAATAATCACTTGGGCTGTTTTTTTCCCCCTCTTCATTTTGTGACTATTATTTTGCTCTTAAAGTGGTATGTGTACGAAAATCTGACACAGTTTCAAATTGAATTTGAAATTTAAAATTGTCTGTGTTCGAGTTTTTGTTCTACCTGGACTAGAAGTATTTCTACAATATTTTGATATAAACAGCTGAAAGGCATTATATATGCTAATGTTTTGCATTATACACTGAAGAGCCAAAAAAAACTGTTTCACCTGCCTAATATCGTGTAGGGCCCCCGCGAACCCGCAGAGGTGCCGCAACACGACGTGGCATGGACTCGACTAATGTCTGAAGTAGTTCTGGAGGTAATTGACACCATGAATCCTGCACGGCTGTCCATAAATCCGTAGGAGTAAGAGGGGGGTGGAGATCTCTTCTGAACAGCACGTTGCAACGCATTCCAGATATGTTCAATAATGTCCATATCTGGGGATTTTGGTGACCAGCTGAAGTGTCTAAAATCAGAAGAGTGTTCCTGGAGCCACTTTGTACCAATTCTGGACGTGTGGGGTGTCGCATTGTCCTGCTAAAATTGTCCAAGTCCGTCGGAATGCACAATGGACATGAATGGGTGTAAGTGATCAGACAGGATTCTTACGTACCTGTCACCTATCAGAGTCGTATCTAGACGTATCAGGGGTCCCATATCACGCCAACTGCACACGCCCCATACCATCACAGTGCCTCCACCAGCTTGAACAGTCCTGTTGACATGTAGGGTCCATGGATTCATGAGGTTGTCTCCATACCCGTACACGTCCATCAGCTCGAAGCAACTAGAACCGAGACTCGTCAGACCAGGCAACGTGTTTCCAGTCCTCAACAGTCCAATGTCGGTGTTGTCGGGCCCAGGCGAGGCGTAAAGCTTTGTGTCGTGCAGTCATCAAGGGTACACGAGTGGGCCTTCGGCTCCGAAAGCCCATATCGATGATGTTTCGTTGAATGGTTCGCACGCTGACTCTCGTTGATGGCCCAGCATTGAAATCTGCAGCAATTTGCGGAAGGGTTGCACGTCTGTCACGTTTAATGATTTTCGTCAGTCCTCGTTGGTCCCGTTCTTGCGTGATCTTCTTCCGTCCACAGCGATGTCGTAGATTTAATTTTTTACCGGATTCCCGATATTCACGGTACGCTCGTGAAATGGTCGTACGTGAAAATCCAAATTTCATCGCTACCTCGGAGATGCTATGTCCCATCTCTCGTGCGCCGACTATAACACCACGTTCAAACTCACTTAAATCTCGATAACCTGCCATTGTAGCAGCAGTAACCGATCTAACAACTATGCCAGACACTTGTTGTGTTATATAGGCGTTGCCGACCGCAGCGCCGTACTCTGATTGGTTCCATATCTCTTTATTTGCATATGCATGCCTGTACCAGTTTTTTTGGCTCTTCAGTTTATATGCTAATGTTTTGCATTAAAATGCTCTTTCCGCAAAAAAAAAGTCAGATTTTTTCTAACACCGCTTGTTCAAGTGCTTTAAAACATTGTTTCTCTCTCAGTCTAAGGTGTTACATGCTTTCGCAGAATTTTTTAAAAATTAAAATGCTGAAAAGAAATTTTGTGGCACAAGATATGGGTAAATTTTCGTTATTTTTGCAAAAGGTTCCGTGTTGTTGAAGCTTATATTCGAAAACAAATAAAATTGTAAAAGCTCTCGTTTATTTGTATAAATATATCCACAGAATTTGTGAAAAAAATCGAGTTCCTAAAGTGAACAGTAAATTTTTAAATGTTTTTTAAAAACGGGGATGTTTGTCATAGGAAAGCATGGGAAGCCACGGTTTGTTTGGGCTTACTTGGTCCCTT
This sequence comes from Pholcus phalangioides, assembly GCF_987345545.1. NCBI lineage: Eukaryota > Metazoa > Arthropoda > Arachnida > Araneae > Pholcidae > Pholcus > Pholcus phalangioides. Next base: position 28,599,720 of record NW_028301604.1, on the reverse strand, counting down.
TAATAGAGCGATCACTGGCTTCATCTGGCAACCCTGATTCCCCATGCTTTCTCAACGGACGCGCTAGCATGGGCGGAGATACGGGGGGGACGTGGGGGGGGGGCAATGCCACAAGCGTCAAAGGTGGAGTCGACTGATCTAATGTATATATGTATACATGAACTAACATAATCATCATCGTGCTCCCCTAGAAATAATGACCGTGCCCCTCCAGACTTCCAAGTCTATCTCCGCTTATGCGCGCTAGTCGCGCCACCTCCTGTTATTCTTTCCTCCATGTCTTCTAGTATATGTGTGCGGACATTTCTTCCAAACCTATGCATTTTTTCTTCCTAGTCACTATTCTTGGAATTCGTATCTCTTCAGTCCACTATGATCGCAGCTTTAGTCGCCCCTGTGCCTTTACTTGACGTTGGTTGTTATCCACTGAAAGCTATTACGAACGAAAACAAGTCGCGTGTGTCGGGTTCGTTTTCAATGATTAATTGGTCACAATCATAAGCACTTTTGTATATAATACTTTTTATATGTAATACTTGGTTTAATCATAATTTTTAACAATAAACATTATAGTATTAACACGTCCTCCTCGCTTACAGCGAGTCCACAGGAGCCACTCTCTAACTAACCGAAAACACACCAAGCTTCTTTTCTCTTTTCCGTCGACCACCCATGCTTTCTAATCCCATCATGCTCCTTCCCGATGGGGGAAAACCTTACAGCGTGTATGCGAAATACCGTTATAGCAGTCTTGCGCGCATACACGTGACTTGTTTTCGCTCGTGGTTATTTCCAGTGAACGACCGACCTAAATCTTACTTCGGCCCTCTTACTTTTATTCTTGATTTGATAAATTATGTTTCGTGAAATATATCTGGGACTTCCAGTTTCACATTTTTCATTTCCAGTTTTATTTTTTATAATCAAAAATCTACTCTAGTTGTGTACTTTTAAAAAACTCTCACTCATAAAAATAAATAAATTTTCTTTATATAGAAAAACAAGCTTACCAATAGTTGCGTATTGAACGCTATACGTGGAGACATTATGATCCGTAATTGATGTTTTGCCCGTTGAATCAAATGAATCTAACTGCGTAGTAACTGCAATATTTATTAGAAACACGATCACCTTAAAATGCCGTAAACAACTACTAAATAATTTCATTATGGCTTTCTTTCACCTTTGCTTGTTCAAATAAAGCTGTAGTAGTGAATTTGAGATTTTTTTTATAAATGCAAGCTCATCGTCACCCTTATCATTTTCAAAAGAAAAAATCACTTGTTTATCGCACGTCAAGTTTTATTTTGAAGCATGGAAGGGTGATAATCTTACTCGTGCTTGCTTAACATTTACATTGTTTCTTTACACCTTTGATCGACACAAGCTTGCAAGGTTTTATGTAAGCGATAACTTGACATCAAAGACTTTGATAGTACATCATTTACATATGCAATTTTTTTCCCCGACCATAATACAACGGTATGTAATACTTTGGTTTTTCCAAAATGACAACATCCTAATGATTTTATAAGCACTTTTAAATTTGGATAATATATAGACACTTTTCATATTTTCTAAAGATGTAAAAATGTTCTATCGCAGAATGCGATGAAACTACATTAGCCCTACACTAGTTATATCTACCAACGTTACTCCAAAGTACCAGATTAGATAATTCGTTTTTGTACTAACTAATAAATAAGATACAGCTTTTCAAATAATTACTGTTTGAAAAACTGTTTTTTCTGTCTTTAATAAGAACTAAAATGAACTATAAAATTACTCATTATTTTTATCAATATATATATCACTACATTTAACACTTTATTTATTATAGTTTTCTTTTTATTCTACTTGATCACTTTTGTCGCACCACGGTCATTTTCGGTACACGAGTTCTAATTTGACCGGATCCTACAACTTATTGCCGAATTCGAACGGCAGGCATGTTTTTTATACTCATCGAGAGGTTGGTGCGTTAACCCCTCGATGGGGGACTCCCCGCAGTAGAGCAATTTCTTCTGCGGTCATGTCACTGTTTTTGCTGTACCCCTGCGTCAGGAAAGTTTTCTGACAAGGACGAACCGGGTATCGAACTCGCGACACCTCTAAACATCCTTTGGTACTTTAGGCGAGTATCTTATCGACCTGGGCTCGACCGCACCCACTTTTCTGCTTAATAATCACAATATGGTAGAAGATATAGAGGGTAAAAAAGTTATGCCAATTTTCTCTCTCTCTCTATAATACAAGAGTTGTCCGGGTTGCTTATAAATAATCCCTACATTTCTAGCTATATTGTAGAAATTTAGCGCATCGTGATTGGCCGAAATGAGTGATGAATCATTTCGTCACTCATGGTGAAATTTTTGTTGGCGATGTTTAACAATAGATACATTTAATTGTGCTTGAATCCGACATCCGCCGTTGGAGTAATGGTTACAGTACGAGACTTACGTACTGAAAGTTGCGTGTTCGATTCGGTCGGAAACCCATCCTAGTTTTTTTCCATCTTTGATGTCATTTACTAATTTGCTAAAAAAATGTTCCCATTTTTGCTTCTGATTTAACCAAATGCGGTTCACGTGCATTGAGAAGACAATAATAACGACTTGCGAAACGAGCCCAGCTATCATTCACTAATTCAATAAAAAATACTTTCATTTTTCGTTGTATTCAGTATCGCCTAGTGACGCGTCTTGCTAGCTTTTTTGCTCACAGTAACCAATCATCGGCGTGCTAATGCTTCCTGTGTTACTAAGAAAGTAGGGATTGTAATTACGGACGACGGACGGGTTAGAGGAATGCAAAAGCAATGACTTATACTGACAGAACCACACATTCTTAGTCATGAAAGTGCTGAACCATCGATAAGGGATGACTAACATTTTTTTACGCAGGTCGTGATGCACACTGTCGATGATTGCTTTGAGACGCTTTCCACAGCATTAGCGCTGACTGCCAGCAATGTTACGCCGTGGTCGGCTTAAGTTGGTTTGCTGTGGCATTCCAACTTAACGGTGCAAACGCTAGCCGATCTCCCGTTTAAAAACGTGTCTCGGCAGAAACCAGTCAGTCCTACAACATTTAGAATTCACGCATCCAACGTGATGCAGGCAAGATAAACTCGTTAAAAAGTCTCACCGCAGAGAGCAACAGGCCTACAACGGTATAATTATTCATTCATTACACTTCACTCAGAGTTGAGTAAAAACTCATAGTTTAAAAAATTGATTGCAGATGGCAGCACCACACAAACAAGCATTACACAGAAACAAACTTCACGGAAGGTTCACTATACGTACACACACATTCCAATATCTACCAATTCGTTAGACGTTCCGCAGAGGAATATGGACGAGGGGCATGTCTGGCTTACTAGCAGGCAAGATAAACTGCTGTTTTTTGCTTCAGAATTCAGAAGACAGATGACAAGACTTTTAGAACAAATGATTCGCATTTCTCAGATACAAAGTTGATGTTGGTACACGAAACATACACGGCACATTTTGAACTGTACCAATTCGTCAGAGGTTTCTCAGAGCAATGTTTAAAAGCATGTATGCGCTTTTTAGTAGTAATGGTAGAAAGTAGCATGCAGGCGGACGCCACAGCATAAGATAAGCACGTGATTGGGCTAGCTGAAGTCAAATCAGTGCAGCGTTTTAAACGTCGTGTACTAACTGAGCGAAATGTGAAGCCGCCCACATAATTTGTAACAGCGTCTACACCAGCTGATTTAGGGGGAGGGGGAGGGGGGGTGCATGCAAATTTCCAAAAAAACACATTTTTGAATTTTTCAATTTTGAAAATTGAAATTCAATTTTAAATCATTTTAAAATAAGCATGCAAAATATAATGTCATTTCTTTTAGTAAGTGCGTAAACACCGAAAAAAATTTTGGCCTTTATTTTTGAATCATTCAAAGAATTACAAGAAGAAGAATTATATTCTCAAATCGGGACCACAATTATCCCACTCTTCTTTGCAAGCATTGTATGTATCACTAAAGCTGCTATATTTTTATATATAGTAGCTTTGTGTATCACAAGTATACTAAATACAGCATAGGCGTTCGCAGGATTTTCTCAAGAATTGGGGGGGAGAGTAAAATTTTTTTTGTTTTTGGGTGGGGGGGGGGTGAAATTTTTTCCTGAAAAATAATACTATAATCTCGGCCAAAGCTTCAACCCCAAAACCAAAGCTGCATTAAATTAACTTTCAAGCGGCTTTGCCCAAACCCCTCTCCCCTTTGCATACGCGAATGAAATACGGTGCATTTGAGGGGGAAAATTGTTTCATGCCTTGACGCTCCTTAGGAAACATGCAAAACGTTATTATCATCATCAATTAATTATCATCATCATGTTGTACCATTCAATCTCGATGAGGGAAAGGAAATTATAGATTTTCTATGCAACACCCACAACAATAATCACAATAACAATACATTGTATCAAACTAAGTGTTCAGGAGGCCTAATCGAAAATATCAAACTTTGACAATATATTTTTTCTATGTTTTCTCTGGTATTTATCAACATAATATCGTCGGTGGGCTGTGTAATTAAAATGAATTTTGGTTCTATATAATTCATGTTCAAATTTGCGTGAGGGAAAAAGTTTTGATGGATTTTTTGCTACTCTTGAACACAACTTTTCTTATTACTGTAAGCGAAAAATCTCCATTCTGAAATTTCGATATTATTTTTGACAAACCAACTCAGGTATTTGTATCAATCAATCTGTATTTTTTTCTTTCTAATTTCACAAAAAAAGAAAAGAAAAAAATTCTTGCGTAATAAAAGAAATTAAGATGTTTGAAAAAACATCAAACATGTAGCACAATGTTTCAAAAAAACCACATCATACGTTTTAAAATAAAGCAAATCTTGGTTTTGACGTGTACCGGTGAACTTGTTTTTATTCAGTTTCTTTGGTGGGATACATTTCACATGAACTCTTTTTGCTTTCAAAAGAGAAAAAAAAGTCTTTCTGATACCTCGCAACCATCTTCTCAATTGCGTCTAATTTTGCGATTTTTTTCAAAAAAAAAAGAGAGAAAGAAAAAAACTTTGATGTTGTTAAATTTACGTTTCACAAAAAAAAAAAAAAAAACGCTCCCTATCACAGGCAAAAAAACCTGTTACAAATTATTGAAAAGAAAATTTAACGAACTTTTGACCACGTAGCTGCACCAATTTTCCCAAAAATCACATACATATGTAAGCTGAGAAGATTTTCTTTTCATGATTTCAATTAAGGTTACTCAGAAATTTTGATATTACTACCAAAGTTCGAATTAGGCAAGTTCCCGACCTGGCCGGCCCACAATGTCCGAATTTCGGGATTTGGCTGGCCACTATACATCGATCCCTATGTATGGGATATCGATCTCTTAGATACCGATATTCCGATTCCTTTGATCGTTAGGCTGCCGGTACACTACGGTTCGGCTGGCGCGGTTGATCTTATCAGCAACCTTGGAATTTTGCGTGAAACACACACTGCTGTTAGCAACCGGGGTTTTTTTATTTTTTAATGTCACGTGACATCTCGGGATTGGCTAAATTATTTTCGCCAAGCTGAAGTTGGCTCCAGTTAGCATGTAAACTCGTGCTCATAAGCTGCATTGCAGTAAAACCCCCTCTTAACGGATACTCCCTCTTTTACGGACAAATAATAATTTACAAGATATACAGAAGACTGGAAGTTGTGAAGATATTTATTATTTGAGATGTTAATTTTTTAAGAAAGGAAAAAACTCATCTCTGCCTCTACCGGGAGTCGAACCCGGGTCCCTCGATTGCCGGACGAGCGCTCCGACCACTAAGCTACAGAGGAGATAGAGACCCTCCTTCGCTAGAGCGTATATATGCCGAACGGAACCGTGCAATGGACGGTGAAACCGATCAGCTAATACACTGCTCAAAACAATTAGGGGAGCACATGGTTTTAACAAAATTACGCAAAGATGTATACCGATAAGTAACATAAAATGAATCATCCATAATTTAAAGCCTAGCAGGAAACGGAAGAAGAAAACTTCACATGCAAATCAAAGTTCATGACGTAAAAAACCAGAAAAAGGAGATAAGGGCAGAAATCGGGATGTTGCAGAAACGTCTGTTTTACTGCCGTAACTGTGAAATTCGATTGCGCAGTATTTTTTTTTTGAGACAAGGTGACTTGAGGATGTCTCAACAACGTGATTTACGGAATCGATTCCAAGAAACAGGAAATGTTAGACGTCGACCAGGGCAAGGTCGGCGACGCACCACTACAGCAACTGATGACCGGTATATACGGTTAACAGCCCGTCGAAACAGAACAGAGAATGCTACGCAGCTGCAAAGACGGTTGCTCTTGGCATCAGGACGAAGGGTGTCCAGCCAAACAGTACGTAATCGGCTTCATGAGGGAGGGCTCTATGCACGTAGGCCAATGGTCTGCATTCCGTTGACCCCATGCCACCGTGCGGCCCGAAGAAGATGGGCTGCTGAACATCGAGATTGGGAGCAACATGATTGGAGCCAAGTGCTGTTTACAGACGAGTCCCGATTCAGTCTGGAGTGTGACACCCGACGTGTTCTGGTATGGAGGGACAGGGGCACTCGAAATAACCCCGCATTCGTTCGTGAAAGGTCACAATACAGACGAGCTGGTTGGATGGTATGGGGTGGAATCAGCATAGGTGGACGTACGGACCTGCATATCATTCGGAATGGCACTTTGACGGCCCGAAGGTATGCAGACGAGATACTGCGACCTCATGTCATCCCTTACGCTGGAGCCATTGGAGATTCCTTTGTTTTCCAGGATGATAATGCCCGACCGCATAGAGCTCCTCTGGTGGAGAACATGCATGAAGCTGAAACAATACAGCGTATGGAATGGCCAGCGTGCTCTCCTGACCTGAATGATGTCCCAAACATGCTCGGACGACGCATTGCTGTGCGACCAAGGCTGCCTGTTACTGTCCGAGACTTGCAGATTGCACTTCTTGAGGAGTGGAACAGTATTCCCCATATCTGATCGATAACCTCATCGCATCCATGGCAAACAGGTGTGCAGCAGTCTTAGCTGTTCGAGGAGACCACACGCCCTATTAAAACTCATGCATCATGTCTAAACAGTACTTTTTTTTATCGTTTACATGTAACCAAATTGTTGCCCTAAATCATCTTTTCATGTTTTTTCCATATTTCCAAAGAATTAAAGCTTAATTCCAAATTTTTTTACGTCTTTTTTCTGTATTGCGCATTGATACGCGTGTACTATCCATTGTATGGCAATACGTGGCTGTCTCACACGGTTTTCTTCACTTTTTTGCTTGCTCCCCTAATTGTTTTGAGCAGTGTAGCTCATGGACGATGAGCCAATAATTTACAGTTGTATAATATATGAAAGTATGAATTTCAAACCTCTTTTTAACGGTCACCCATTTTACATGGATTTAATTTTTTTGTCCTGTCCGTGTTCACAAGAAGGAGGCGTTTTACTGTATATACTAATAAAAATATTCATGTAATGGAATTTAATTTTCTGTAACAATATTTGCCGTTTGAAATTAATTCAAAGTTGAAGAAAGACAACCTACAAGTTGACCCATTTTTGATGCTTTTACGATTCGTCACCGAATCGCACAAATTTTTTTTATATATCATGACTGGAATCATCATAATTTATTTAAATAACATATATTATAAAAAAAACTATTTAAATAACATATTTTTGTCATATAAAGCTGGTCTTTTTTTAACCGCGCTTATGATTTTTTCGGAATAACTATCGCTAGCCATTAACGAATCAGAATCTGCTGAAGACATGGTGGCACAAAAAAATTTCGTTGACACAGCTGACTAATGGAACTGGTAAATAAGAAATGAGATGGATAAAATATGATTAGTAATGTACTGCAACACTGTGCAAGCGCCCTCACGCGTTCCAATAATAATCGTAGCTGCGGCTTCAGATTGGCTTACTGATACCAAAACCTGCCTGAAGTGGACTCCTCTACGGTTCCATTACAATTAAATTAAGCCGTTCGGTATTGCCGACATTCTGTGTTGTAGGATTATGACGGTGCCTTTCAAAGTTGCCCCATGTAGGAGATGGAGTTGACAGGTTCCACGAAATTTGTTTTATGTTTCGCGATGTCTCTTTTTTTAAGAGACCATTCGTTTTCCCAAGGGCGTGCATGGAAGGCTAGTCAATTGGGCTTAAATGGAAGTACAGTATCTAAATTTTATTACTTTTTCCAACAAGTCTATTGCCCTTAAAATAGATAATGGTTTTTCTTAAGCGACCCACACCTCGAGAACTTCTGTTTTGGGTTTGGGGTGTACATCAGAAAGAAGGGGGGGGGGAAGGGACTACTTTGCGAACTCAGCAAAGCTGTTCGTGGGACCAAGGCCATCTTAAAGCCACCCATATTCGCGTGACCCTGGGCTTCTTGTTCACATAGGGTCTACATGACCAGATGTAGTATAATGGTTTAGAGCAGGCATCTTCAACCTGTTGCTCGCGAGCACCACGGTGCTACCTGAAGCAACTGGAGTTCTCGAAGCTCCTGTCCAATAATTGCTTGCTAGAATTCGATCGACGTTTCAATCAAATTACCTCGTTCAAATTGCATTCGAGGATTAAAATCATCCTAATTTTTCATGCATACGTATGATCAAACTTGTAAGGGTGTTCTCCTTTCGATGATGGGTACAGCCAGTGTCAAAGGTTGAGGACCTCCGGTTTAGAGTGCAAATAATTACATAATGGGTGATTACAGTTTAAGTTCTCGTACTTCGAGTAGTTTTTCCTCAAAAACTGCTTAACCAAGTACATCCAAATTTTCAGGATATCTCAATGAGACCATGGGGAGATTTATGAAGTAAAACAAATACAGTCTAACCCCGTTTTAACGAATACCGTTACAGTGAAAATCTCGTTCTAACGAAAACTTAGATAACCTCCCACAACAGTTTACATAGGCACAACGGCAACAACCTGGAATTCCTTTACAAGGAAATTTCGTTGTAACGAAGTGATTTCTCCGGTCTCTTGGAAGTTTGCTATAATGGGATTTAGCTGCAGTTCAATTTTCGACCAACAAGTGAAACAGTGCCCCACCCGGGGTAGAAGGTCCTGGGGAAAGGTGGGGGGGGCAGCACGAGAAGGAAATACGGTACAAAGGGCCATTAGCTCACAACAAAATTGGCAACCACTGGAACATATGATATTTTCGTTTAATGTAATTTTTTTTTAAATTTATTCAATCACACATGATACAGTATAACGCTATATAATAATACTAAGAACATCCATCAACGGAGGATTAGTAAATTCGTTGTGATGAACACGAAGAACCGTGGTAACGAAAAACGTCATAAAAACTTCTTCGTTTATTATTTCTCCCGATCAGTTATCAGATGATTTTTTTCCAGATGATGCGATGACACGAAGGGAACGTAATGTCCGTATACGAAATTATTTACATGCTTCACACTAAATCCGTTTCCAGACACAGATTTATGGCTTCGCCACGTGCTGGCTATTCGAATTGCTCTGCCCCCATTCACGTTATAATTTAAAGTTCTTGACCACGAATTACTCAAATTTGCCGCCCTCTGAACTTGCTACCCCGGCCCGCTTAACACCCTGTACATACGCCATCAGGGCCGCTACTAGAGAGGAGCAGGTGGGACTGGTGTTAGGGTCGTCTTAAGAGTATTATGGGCCCCCCGGGCCAAGTGGTTTTTAGGAGGCCCTACATGGTAAATCCTTGAAAATTTCAATCGTATCTCATTTTTGGGAGGCCCCTCTTCTCTTGAGGCACCCGGGCCGTGCTCGGGTGGGCCCATGCTTTAAGACGGCACTGACTGATGCCCCCGAACTCCGAGCCAGACAGGAGCGCAAATGTTAACCCTTCATCTCTCCTTCAATATAAAAAGGGGGCGCCAAAATGCGTGCTTGCCCCGGCTGACCACGCATGTCGTTGTGGCCCTGCTCATCAGTATGTATGTTGCAAGGTTTAAGGTACATACAGGGCCGCAGCTGGATACTTTTTTAACTGGAGCTAGCAAGCTTTTGGCGTCCCCGTATAAGGAAAGGTTAGAAGGAGTGGTGTTAAAGGGGCAATTCGGCGCCCCCTCTAGTTCAGCACTCGATACAGTGGACCCGCTCTCCCTAGTTGCGACTTTGTGTGTGTATGTAAATTAAAAACTGCTTGAAAAGAACGGTAGGTGTGAAAATTGTTTTAGTGCACTCTTCGATATTACCCGCATACAACGTTTTGTCTAAATCAGCGGTTCTCAATCTTTTTTGACCCACGGAGCCCTTTCCAGTTTATAATTTCTATGGCGGAGCCCCGTAGGTCTATTTTTTATTTATTCATCAAAGTTACTGATTTATTTTTATTCAAAAATATTAATAATTATTTTTTTCAAATTTACTGGTTCTTTTTTTATTTTCCTCGAGGGCCGCGGAGCCCTTGGGAGTTCACACGGAGCACCGGTTGAGAACCGCTGGCCTAGATGGTTTTTTTTCATTGCAAAAACAACAGATAGACAGCTACATTCATATACGATACAAAAATAAATACCAAAAAGACAGAATAATGAAAGCAAGACACACACAATGCAGCTGTCAGGGACATATCCCTCCCCCCTTTCAAAATTATGCTTTTAATAGATGTTTCAAAAGTTTGATATAGAGAATTTGCAAGTATATAAATATATTCCTTCAGATGTCTGATTATTTTTACTTCTAATTTTTTATGAATTTATTATAAATGGTTGGGCCCCGTGGTAATTTGTACTTTTTTGGAAGAGGTAACTAATTGGTTTTTTGCTAAAACGTTATAATCGGGATCCAATGCATTTCATTCAAGTGTTCTAAAATATACATCTCGGTTTTAGCGTAATCACGTTAGTTTATGAATGTCATTATAACCGAGTTTCAATGTAAGCTCATGTAGGAAAGCAAAAAAATTTCACTAGTTAGAAAAATTTAATTTTTTCTTCATTGGTTTTTTTTATTGTTATCAGTGCAAAAGCGCCAAACAAAGAATTAGTTTCCGTCGCATGGAACTTCACCATACAGTTCCTCGAATTTGTCTTCTCCTCTCATGTTTTTATGGCAGCCTGAGAAGAAGAGCAATTCCTTTGTCCAGTGCAACCGAAATCCCATCACTCTCCTTGTCAAACCACTTAATAGACAATGGAAGAGAGCAACCGCAGGTCCAGCCGAACCGTCATCAGGGAGCTCAAGCCTTTGCAATACATGATGGCAGCTTTCCGATTACCCCAACCGTCCCAAAAAATGTGGATTTTCTCGGTTGAAAAACCGCGCTCAGCGGTTGCAGTTGTATCTGTGCGTTGACAGAATAAAACTATAGATGATGCCTTCCCCCCCAACCTCAACCGCGTGCAACCGCGCCGTAGTCAGGTCCCAGCCTTAGAGTCGCCATCGTTAACCATAATTATAAATGGTCACAAATATCACAAAACAATACGCCAACGTGGTGATGACCCCGAATCATAGAAATCGATATATAGGGGCCGGCCAAAGCCCGAAATTCGGATATTGGCCGCGCAAACTCACGAATTTCGGAGTTCGGCAGTAATATATATATTCAGTAAAACCTCGATATAACAAATCGAGTTTTGCTAACATATAAAAAATTTGACTTGGTTTTGTCTTCGAAAACTGGTGAAAATTACTCATCGGAAGAAGTGAAGAAGATAGTAAAAGCCCAGATAAACCCTGGAGATATTAAAGTCGGAGTACGTGATGTGAAGAAAATTTCGAATGACAGAATACTCGTGAAATGTTTTTCTGAAAACGACAGATTGAAATTATAAGCTGAAGTTGAGAAGAAATGCTTGGGGCTCACTCTCCTTTAATACCCGAAAGAAAATTTCCTTCCGTTCTGGTTAAGCATGTTCCAAACTCCATAACTGACAATGAACTAGTTTCAATTATTCACGATCAGAATTCTGAGATAGTCACTTCTGAAGAGGAATGGAAAATGACAAGACATCAATTTGCTTTGAAAAAATTTGAAGAGTCAAGACATGTTGTCTTATATGTTCATCCTGCTATTCGAAAACAATGCATTTCACAGAAACTTCTGAGAATGGATTGGAGCATGTGCAAAGTAGAAGACTTCGTAGTCATGTTTCAAATGCCTATGATATAATCATAAAGCAAGTGAATGTAAAGGAACTCTTACATGAAATCTTGCTACATCAAAAAATTTTTATGGCTAGAAGTGATTCTTGTTCTTTACGTGTTGTTCAACTCAATTTACACAAGTCCGAAGATGCAACTCAGCAACTTATCCTCAATATGGAAGCCGATGATATTGATGTGGCTCTAATTCAAGAGCCTCACTTCTACCAAAGAGCACTTCCTGGTTACCCAAGCTACTATAAAGTATTTTTTGACACCGAAGTAGAAACTGTTAAAGCTGCAATCATATTACGTTCCAGAAATGCTACTGCGGTCGTGGACTTTGAAAATTCCGACTTCAACATGGTCATGGTCGATATTCACAGAAATGGTCATGCGTTTACGCTGCTCTCTTACTACTTTGAACCCTCAAGAAACATTGATTCTGACTTCGATAAACTTGCTTCGGTCTTCTCATGCAAAAACCCGGCTCGGCTGATATGGGGAATGGACTCAAACAGCAAAAGCCTAATTTGGTACAGCCCATTCAACGATTCCAGAGGACTCAAGTTAAGTGAATTTTCCAGTATGTGGCAACTCTTTGTGATATTAATGAAGATTTTGGTCCTACTTTTTCTTCCTCAAGAGGAAGTAGCTATATTGACGTGACTGTTGTCGGCAGTGAGATTCCAACTTTCACTTGTAATCTCAAAACTATAACTCTAACCTTCAATTTGGCTTCAGGTCAGGTAATTCTATAGACGATGCCCTCAACCTAATACTCACTAAAATTAACGAATTCAAGAGCAAAGAACTGGACGTCACCTTTATAAGTATCGATATTAAAGAGGTTTTTAACTACTTGACCGATAATAATTCCTCAATAAACCAAGACCTGTCCAAAGCTCCCCTCCCTAACAACATTAAATCAATGTTTTCGGACCTCCTAGAAAATAGACATGTCTTAATCACAACACCGGAAGGCCTGGCGGTTAGAAATCAGGATGTTGGCTGTCCACAGGGTTCGTGTAATGGGCCGGCTTTGTGGAATCTTGTGGCCAATCAAGCCCTAAAAATCCCCCTCCCGGAAGATGCCCATATCCAGGCCTTTGCTGATGACTTTGCCTTTGTGATAGGGTCAGCTAATGTATCACAGCTAGCGACAAAGGCAACTAAAATTCTTAACGATTTTTCTAATTGGCTTAATGAACATAACATCAAAATCTCAAAAAAAACCCAATTTCTCTGTTTCACAAAAAACACAATTTCTCTGTTTCACAAAAAATAAATATCCCCTAGGATCAAAATTAATGGTAAAAATATTAAATTTGTAAACAATCTCAAATACTTAGGCGTAAGCATACAAAAAGACCTCGGCTGGGAATCCCACATCAATGAACGCAAACTAAAAGCGACTCTCTCTCTCGCTTCCATTTTAAACTAACTAAAATAGCAGGCAAATCCTGGGGCATCTCACAAAGCATTAGGAACACCATCTACAAGATGGTAGTCGAGAGTTTCTTAGCCCATGGCGCCTCAGCTTGGTATAAGCAACCAAAAAAACACAACAGGCCCTAGATAGCGCCATGGCCCCCACATGGGGGGGGGGGGGCTCACAGGGCTCCAGCCCTGGGGCCCGGGAATCAGGGGAGCCCGTGGAAAGATCTTTTTGATTTTATTTCTTTCAGATATATCCCATAGGAAAATAGACAGGACTCTTTAATATCAATCATATCAATTTGTACTCGTATGGACGGATATCTTGAACTACGTACCTTAGATCTCATTGAAATTTTTTTAAACTATACACATGTACAAGTAAACGAAAAAAAAAGAAAAAAAACCCGGAAACGAAAAAAAGAACATTGTACAAGGCCCCCCCCCCCGGCTCTCATGGCAGTCGTTCTCCTAGGAAGGAAGAAAAGACATTGTGATGGTCATGGCTACTAAGACGTCAAGGACACCAGCATTTTGTGTGTCCTCAGGGCTATAGCCACTAGAATAATCCTTATCTAGTCGTCCAGCGTGTGTAGGGACCTACAGGGCTACCGCGCGACCCCTGCTGTTTCAGTTCGTAGAAGGCCATAATGTCTCGATAGAATGAAAATTGGAGTAAACAGACGTCGTATTCCACAGTGAAATTGCCTCTAGGTGCCGATAAAGCACATGAACCTCCCCTCCCCCAACATCCTGGAACAGGGGGCCCCGTAGGCTGCGCTCTTCAGCGGACCCCCTCTATAAAGTGAACTAATAGTGGGGAAAAAAGACAAAAATGACAAGAATGGTCCAGGCCCCAGGCCTGAAGCTCCGCCAGTCCCACTCTCGTGGGCGGGTTATGATAGTGAGACAGCTTTGTTGCAAGCTTTTGTACAAAATACAGTGGATCCCGCATATAACGTTTTCCTCCTTAGTGCGACTTATTTTGCGACTCTCCGGTGCCAACTCTTATTACTGATACTCATCGAGATTTCTCGTTTAAAGCGTTTTCCCGCAAAAAGTATTGTACGAAATGGCTGTAATGACGTGAGTACTGAATCACGTGAATTCGCTCACGGTCCCTCTAGTAACCCCCTCCCTCTCCCAGTCCGAACAAATCAAGGGGTTTTTTCCTTGCTTCTGAAAAAAAAGGCTACATTCCGCATCGGCCTTTTTTATTCGCTGTACTGTCTTGAGGACACATCTCCCCTCAAAACTTCTATTCACAGACATATTGTGACACAGAAAAATATTTACGGTTCGCGTCTGCAAAAATACAGTTGTTCGAAATCTTTTAGTAAAATAGTTGAACGAGTTTGCGTACATAAAGGATTGGTTTTTTTCCCACGTGGATGAATCCTACGGTTCTAGCCCAAAAGAACGGTAAGCAAAGCTAAAAATTTGAATTTTTGTTAAATTTTTATTTTGAGCATTAACAGTTAACTATAATAAATCTATGTCCGAAGAGTTTGGCCCTGCATCGAGGCCAGTTGCGATGTTTGTTGAATTGTGTTTCATAAAGTTTAAAAACGATTATTTTTAATAGGGCATATCTCAAATTACAGAGTAACCTCGTTCATACGTCACTCAGTTATACAACTTTCATGTTTATACCACGTTTAACTTGGGTAGCAATTGGTAACAATACATTTTAAACAACAATACAACAAATACGTTTTAATGTTAAAATATTTCATTCATTTATTTAACGTAAAACCTCAATTATTCGACGTTTTCACTTCGACTAAAACTCGGGAACTTTTGAAAAAAGAAAAACGTAATTTATATCCATCAAATGCGCACAAAATTTTTGTATGCAGTGAAAAAGCGTTGCTGCAACAGTTCTAGCATATTGTCACCGCAAAAGACATAAATTTTAGGGTGATTGCTGACGTATACGAAAATTGCCAGTGAGATGGCTGATGACCATTTAGAGTGGACACTTAGGTGATTTGTTTATTGCCTCTTTCTGAGAATACGCAGATGTGGAGAGTCCCGAAGAAATGGGTTTCAATTGTTTTGACGGCCATATGACCTTTCAGAATTTTTTCTCTCCCTATGTTTTCAACGTTATCCCGAGAGGGTGAGAAAGTCTACTGTAAGCGTATGGGGGGTACAGGTCTGCCGAAAATAGGTACACATGCACAGCAAGTTCTTTCGATCATTTCCTGTAGAACTTTCTTTCGATGTGGTGCTTTGCTTGCTGACAGGGCCGTCTTAAGACCATCATGGGTCTCCGGGCCAATTGATTTTTCTGAAGCCCAACCTTGAGAATTCTCGAAAATTTCAATTACTTCCCATTTTTGTGAGGCCCCCCCCTCTTATTTTGAGGCCCCCCCCTCTTATTTTGAGGCCCCCGGGCCGTGCTCGGGTGGGTCCATGCGGCCCTTCAGACGGCACTGCTTGCTGACTGTGTCAAATTCGTCGTTCGTAATGTCGGAAAAACAAAAAACGCTCTCTCTAAAAAAACTGGAAATTTTGGAAGAATTCAACAAGAATTTTAAATTGATAACGAAAGTTCATCTTGCAAACAGGCCCGTCATTTAGGGGGGGGGCAACGGTCCCCACCCCCGGCTTTTGAAAATAGACTAAAAATGGTATATATATACAAATATATATATACATACATTGAGTACACGTGTTTTCCTCCCTGGAAGAATTTTGCCCCCCCCCCCCGGAAAAAGTTGCAAACCAGTTGAATATGTTCGTTTCAATTTTTTGAAACGATTATAAAGTAGAGAAACAACCAAAGAGCAAGCTCCTGATTGAAAATCATCTACTGCCAAAAAAAAAGTCCAAGATGGGGAAATTTTTGCAGGTCGAGAAGATTTTGTTGCAATTTTGTACTCAATGTCGTGTCCCAAAGGTGATGTTGTGCCAAATTTTATTTCTTTAAATCATTTGAAATGTGATTTAATTTCCTCTCAAGTATGAAATATTTTTTTAGGACAGAATTGGAATTCAATTAAACGCATAAAATTTTATAACATTTTATATGTATGGGGGAAGGGGATAATTTTTTAAAAAGGCTGTTATATTCACTTCGACTTATACATAAAACGTTTTATGAAACATTTTGACTCGGCCTCTTGAACGTCGTATAAACGACTCTAACAGAATTGTAAAGTTGCTCAGTTGAATAGATGAAGTGAACATAAATATTTGATTTATTTCAGTTCTCACACACAATTTTTCAGGCCGGTGCTTCAACCAAGGCCAATGAAAACAGTTTTCAGTATTATTACTTTAACTCTTTAATTCACTAAATTTATTTATTCTTTTTGCACGCCTGTAGTGAATCGCCTGGCATAACGGAATCGCTTCGTTTTATCAAAAAAATCATTGCATGGAATAACTTCATGTTAGAGCAAGGTGCCGTTTTCCCCTATTCAATGCTTATCTGCGAGCTCCACCGGCTCTCCAGAGCTGTTTAACAAAGAATATTTTCGGAAACCTCACACGATGACAAAGGTTGGAGGCGCACAGTTTGAGAACCCGTGCGTTATAGGAATAATCTTTGATGTTCTAAATTGAAGTTAAACGTTTGGATAGAAATTTTGTTTTGTGTAAAACACGTTTCAAACTGGTTCGTCATGTGTAGAGATTCTACAGTAGTTTCATTTGGTGTAGTATGAGTATACTTACTTGCTTGGTGAACAACGAAACTATAGAGATATGGTGGATATCTTATCTGAGAGAAACTAAGGATAAATTTGATACTGTGCTATATATAATTGATTTTCTGTCTGTGTGTATGTTCTCAATACAAATCCACAATTTTAGATCGATCGTCGCCAAAATTTGGATATATATAAAACAGGGCCCGGATTGAACTATAGGCTACTTTAAAAGTTCGTCAGAGAAGGGCAGATACCCGAAATGGACGAAAAATCGTCGGGCAACAATGGTTTCTGGGCCTCAACAATCACTTTCGGAATGTTTACTTTGGTTACCGTGGTTCCCTAGTAATGCGTTTTACACGTGCCTTTACAATGGCATGTCACTTCTTTAATCCTGCCAGTATTATGTATTTATTCCTTTGTAATGGTTTGTCACTTTTCCAATCCTCCCAATAAATGAAGAAAACACGGGCAGCGCCGGGTATTGTAGCTAGTATTATGCATGATAAAACTGCAGTGATATCTCGATATAACGATATTCTGCGGACGAAGAAAAATACCATAATAGAGGTATTATCGTTAATCGAGAGACTGACATTGAACACTAGATATCAGGGCCGCAACTAAATGCTTGATCAGCTGAGGTAAGCACATATTTTGACATCCCCCCCCCCCCGTAATTTTAAAGAAGAGGCTATAAAAGGTGAATTTTGCTCACTCTTCTGGTCCTGGGCAAGATACCTTCTTGTCCCCCCCCCCCCCAGTTGCGTCCCTGCCGACCATGGATCACGATCACCATTGGCGTATGCAAAGGGGGGTTTAGGATTCTAACCTTCCCCCCCCCCCCGAGCCGAGATTATAGGGAAAATTATTATAAAATTATTGCAGGAAAAAAGAACGTAACCCCCCACCCTCGTGAAAATGGCAATCACAAGTTTCTATGGGAAAACCATATCGCCTAACCAATTCGTTCTTTTAACTGGCTCATAGGGGAGCTCTATTGTATTGCGTAAAATTATATACAAATCCCATAATCATATCTCGAAATGTGATAATATTTATCACACACACAATTATATTTTATTATTTAGTTTAAATATACAGTGAAACCTCGATATAACAGTATTCTACGGACCAAAAAAAAATTATTGTGGTAGAGGGATTGAAGAGGTAACATTATCCTCACGTGTGATCAAATTTATGCTATTGTAATTTTTTCTATATCGGCATTGTTAATATTATCGGAAAATACGCTTTTATGTATTTATTCGTTGCAAAAAATTGTAATTGATTAGTTTATTTATAAAATTCACTTAGATGTGTATTGTCCCTGTACAGAAGCTTACCGCATAATGCTTTTGTGTGTCGTACTCATAGTGCAGCAATACAAATAACGTTAGCTTTCGGTGATCATTTAGTGCAAAATATTGATGTCATCAGACGTCTTCAAAAGAACGAGAACAAGTGGTGAAGTTGAAATTAAATTCGAAACGATTTTGAACAAAATATAAAAAATATTGTTGTAGCGATTTCAAAATTCTCCTAAAAATATCGGGTTATAGAGGCGTTTATCATAGTAGATGATGTCGTTGTACTGAGAGTTTAACATTAAGCCAGGTAATTCCAAACAAGATTTAAAAAAAATATCATTGTAGATGTATTTATTATCGATTATCGTTGTAGCGATGTTTTGCTGTATATACAAATGCCGTATCGTACGCAGGATTTTCTCATGGGGGGGGGAAGGGCATTCAATATTTTTTTCTTCCCGAAAGGGTTTCCTTTTTCTTTTTTTTTTACTGAAAAAATACATCATAATCTTTTCTCAAGGGAGGTACACAAAATTTTTCGGGGGGGGGGGGGTAGGGGGCCCGGCACTAGCATGTGGGGGCCATGGATAGCGCACAGAGGAAATTTCTTTTAACAATAACCGGGACCTATGACACAACAGTCACGCTCGGACTCCAGGTGATCACAGGCAACTGCCCATTACATCTAAAGCTCCAAATGGAAGCAGTCTATACAAACGCATTTAGGAAAAACATTAAACCAGAACTTCTAGACTTTGACCCCAATAAATTTGAAGCACGGGAACATGGCTGGCATAACCACTCCTCCTGCTCAACTATCCCGAATCAAATTTCGATTGACGGCCACGATATAAAACTAGCAAATACCCACATATACACAGATGGCTCCAAAACCGATGAAGGCATCGGGACAGTCTATTGGGTATACACAAACAATACAGGAAAGCAAACGTGGTAAGCAGCGCTAGATAAAAACAATAGTAACTTTCAAGCGGAATTGCTAGCGATAGAAGCAGCTGCACAATACGCAACGGGAGCAGAAGAACGAGTTTTAATAATAACTGATATCCGCTCCTCCCTTCAAGCACTTCTAGATCCAACAAATAGAAACACAATGGTACGTGTATTGAGGCGGCGTCTATTAGATAACCCAAAAATTTTCCTAGGTTGGACCAAGGCCCATGTAGGTAATGCTGGAAACGAGAGAGCCGACTCTCTAGCCAAAGCTGCAATCAAATGCGACAATAAATTGATACTTTATATCAATAATAAAATATAATCGACAATAAAAGATAACCCGTTCCCACTAACGCTCCGGAAGCGACAACTTAAACAAGCAACCCTCCAGAAATGGCAGCAAATTTGGGACCAAGAAGCAACAGCTAGGAAAGTGCACGAAATGTCCCTCGAGTCACATACAACGCACTAAACTGGAATAGGAAGGTGACTATCTTCATAACAGGCCACGTCCCATTCCCTATATATCTATACGAACGGAAACGCAGCCGAACAGACAAATGTGCCTGCGGTATGGTGGATACTCCAATTCACTATGCCACAGAGTGCAAATTTGCAAAGCATCTACACATGCACATATATCCCGAAAACAATAGAAAACATTGGTTCACTCAAATAACCAAAAACAAAAACACAGCAGCAAGGATTACAAGCCTTGTCAGATATATACACGCCAACGAAAAACAAAAAATCTGTCCACCAGATTCATAAAATAATGTTTTAAATGTTACAAAAATAAGGGGGAGAAAAACAGAAATGGATAAAAACAACAACAAAAATCATATCCACATGACTGCCACTACTAATACATAACCATTACATGTAACTACTAATACATAACCATTACATGTAACTACTAATACACAACCATTACATGTACAAGATATACCATGTACTAACGGGACTCGAACAAGAATTTTTATGACATTCCCGTTACAATGATGTAAATGTGTTAACCACAAGTGTCCTTCGTTCCGCTATTCTAGCTAGGTGCTAGGCGGAACGACACGAATTGTTTCATAATAACCATTACATGTAGTTTATATTTTATATATATTCATTTTTTTAATATAAATATAACCAGCCAGAGCGAGTCAACCAAAACACCAAGACCGAAGCTGATCCTTAGCTAAGGCTCTCTCCAAACAATCCCCCATTTAAACCAAGACACATTGCTCACCAAAATAGGGTTAGGGCGAGAAGACTCGACCTGGCAGTTATATATATGTATATAAATGTGTGTATTTGTAAATTTATCTTTCCTCTATTCAAGTTCTTCATGCATTTCATGTCCACAACACACGTGCCTACTCATATTGTCGTATTCATGTTGCTCACCGAATAAGGTGCTAAGCGAGATGGCACGGGTGATCCCTAATTGTATATTATTCCCCCACACAGTACTTTTATTTTGTATATTTTCATCAAATCCACCGAGCGAGTGAACTCAACCCAATAAAACTGATGCTGGCTTCTAATCCGCCAGTTATCAAACCCATTTGCTCACCAATTAGGTGTTAAGCGAAATGACTCGCTCCGATGGATATTTTATATCTCACAATAAGATTCTCATTTCGTTTTTTTTTTGTATCCTGTGTATATAATATGACAAGTGTGAGATAACAGATGAGATGGCATGCCCCCCCCCTCCCTCAATTGCTTTTAAAACA
Organism: Pholcus phalangioides; assembly: GCF_987345545.1. Lineage (NCBI taxonomy): Eukaryota > Metazoa > Arthropoda > Arachnida > Araneae > Pholcidae > Pholcus > Pholcus phalangioides. Next base: position 28,578,457 of record NW_028301604.1, on the reverse strand, counting down.
TGCCCCCATCCTAATATGTGTACATTCATCCATCTTAACGAAACCCCGAAACTTTTCTCCAACTCCCAACCCCATCTCGTCTGTAATCACCACAAAAATTTGTTAATCGCGACAGTACCCAATTGTCCGGGGAAAATATGTTGTAAAAATTTCGTATGTTTTTTTTTCTTTTTTGACACAAAATAGTGTTCCAGGCTCTGCCGTGAAGATGGGCTGGAAGAGATCTCGGGAACGGCCAGTGGTAAAGTTCTGGCGTTCGTTCATTCATTGTTGTCGGCAGTGATGTGCTAAACGATAAAACGAACTGGTGAATTTCAGAATATGACTCTCTCTCTGACCACAGGATGATCGCCTTTGACATTGTATGTTCAACATTGCAGTCCAACGATCTTCTTGATGTCGGGACTTTCAACTTCAATTTAACAAAGTGGGAACGTTTTCAGAAGGTTTGTTCTAGGGAAGTTCACACCAAAAACTTTGATGAACGGTTCAAGGGATGCCGAAACCCTTCTTGTTTGGATAACCTGGTGTCTGAGTTGGAAGACATTATTATCAGCGCAGCAAGGATGTCTATTCCATATACGAAGCACAGTCAGCGAAACGTGCCCTGGTGGTCTTTCGAGATCTCCTGCATCAGAAAACAATTAAACGCCGCAAGACGTAGATACCAGAGAGCGATGAATATTGTCATTCGGAATATCTTTAAGTTGAAATACGAGCAAATCAAACAGGGCTATAAAAATAAACTAAAAAAGAGGCAAAATTAAATTCCTGGATAGAGTTTCTCTCAGGTATTACTGCTACTAAAGTGTAGAAAAAAATTTACTTTGGAATGAAAACTAACTTCAAGAAAAGAATTGAAATTTCTGTCCTGAAAACTCTATATCTGCAATCATGAACAAGAACTTTCCTCGAGACAATGTGAACGATGACCAGGTATCTCACCGTGTTCTCCGTGAGGAGGCTTGCCAGTTGTATACAGAGAACGATGACGTTCCCTTTACGTTTGATGAAGTTGACAATGTCATCAGAAAACTCAAGCCAAATAAATCTCCCGGCCCTGATAAAATCACAAATGAGATGATAAAAAAAACTGTCCTTCCACTCTGCTTTTCCTTTTTAACGCTTGTCTACAACTTTCGGTTTTCCCAATTTGCTGGAAAAAAGCTGATGTCATTCCGTATCCAAAGGATTGGACAAACTGCATCCTCATCTAGATAATATAAGATGTATCAGTTTATTCTCTTGTCTAGGAAAATGTCTTGAAAAAATACTTGCTGGAAGACTCATCTCGCACCTTGCTCAATGTGGAACTCTAAACGCTGATCAATACGGTTTCACTCCTCAAAAATCAACAGAAGATGCTCTTTCTCGTCTTTGTGAACTAGTTTGTAAAGGTAAACGTAAGAAATATTTTACTGTTTTGGTTTTCTTGGATATCTCAAAGGTGCTTTCAATAATGCATGGTGGCCTGGCATCTTGACTCTTTCGAAAAAAGCTGCTACTCCTGGAAACATTTTTAACTTATATAAACGTTTTTTGCACCAGCGCAGCGCTGAGCTTGCACTTGGTGGTGTCTCAAATATATATGAGTTGGAGAAAGGCTGTCCACAGGGCTCTATTTCAGGACCAGCTCTTTGGAATTTAATCCTGAATGAACTTTTGCAGAAATTGTCACGTTTTCAGAACTGCCATCAAATTGCTTTTGCTGACGATTTGCTTCTTGTCGTCCAAGGACAAAATCTTGGGACTGTCTGCCAAGATATTCTTGATTTCATGGTTCAATGGTCAAAGCTCTACTAGTTAGAATTCAACCCAAACTATGATGGTACATAAAAAAATGAATGATGAAATGGAGCTGCTCTTAAAACTTGGTGAAAACGTGATAGAAAATGTCGAAGAAATAAAGTATCTTAGTTAAGTGTTATCATTGATAACAAGTTTTACTGGAAAAAACACATTTCTTACCTGTCTCGCAAATCAGAAAAATTTCTCTGCGGCTTTTATAAAATCCGCAAAAATAATTTTAGTGTGAACATTGACGCTATGAAACTTATTTACTCTCAGGAAATTATTTCCACAATCACATATGCTTCAATCGTTTGGGGTGATAGTCTCAAGAAAAAAATAGACGCTAAATATATGAGAAAAATACAGAGAAGGTTTTTTCTAAGAATAGTGAAGGGGTATAGGACAATAAGCTATGAAGCTCTTTTTATTCTTGCAGGAATTCCTCCAATTGATTTGGATATCCTTAACCACAAGCTCGCTCGAAGCTCCTTCACTTCATCCAACGACAACGCTGCTGAAAATGGAAAGCTTAGTGTGTCAAAAATCCCTCATCCGGCTGCCAGAAAACCGATTTCAATTAAAAATTTCGATAGGATAATCCAGGAGAAGTATGATATTGTATGGAGAAGTATTGATATTTATACTGACGGAAGCAAAATTAACGGCAAAGTTGGTTTGGCCTTTGTCCTCTATCAACAAGGGATTGAAATCTCGCATCATCAATATCGCATTTGTGATGACTGCTCGGTTTTCCAAGCGGAACTCCTTTGTCTTAATCTCGCTCTGAAAAAAGTTATCGAATTCCCTGGCTCTAATTTTCTTATTTTTTTGCAGTGATTCTCTCTCTTCTTTTATTGCCCTTCAAGACATAACTAATAGTGAAAAATTAATTGTCGATGTTCAGTACCTTTTAAAAAGCTGTCTCAATAACAAAATAGTTATAGATTTTTCATTTGTGAGAAGTCACTGCGGCACCATCGGAAACGAGAGAGCAGATGAACTGGCCAAATCCTCCACTGCTCACCGAAGAATTAGTAAAGTATGCAAACCTCCGTATTCGTTCTGGAAACGCCTCTACCGCGAAGAAGTCGAAAGAAGTTGGCACCGAGTTTTTAAAATCCAATACGGCAAAATGGACAAAACGTTTTTTTCCAACAATGCATTATCGGTTAAAGCAACCTTACTTTTTTCCGGATTTCCTTCTCACCCGGTTTTTAACTGGACACGGAAATTTCAAATCTTATCTCAAAAGATTCGACTTAGCAGAGAATGACATATGCAGTTGCGGAAAGGGAAAGGAGGATCCCGAACATCTGATCTTTGAGTGTTCAAAGGTGACAATTCAGAGGACTGTATTTGAACGTGATCTACGGAAGCTATCAATTCAATGGCCTGGCCACCAATACTATCGAAATTGATGTACTCAAAAGAGACTCTGTGTGCCCTTCGAAGATTTGTGCATAGAATTATGAACTGAGGTTTCTGTTTTCTTTCTTTCGTGTTGTTTGTATTATATGCGTATATTTTCTTTTTGTTTTCTTCTTTTGCGTATTTTTATTATATTTTTAAGTATTTTCATGATTACGCCTTTTTCTTTTTTTTTTCTTTCTTTTATTTCTCTTACTATTTTCTTTTCTCCTTTTATTACCTTCTTCAATTCATATATATATTTTTTACATTTCTATCATTTTTGTTTCTGTTTTTTTTGTTTGTTCTTTTTTTATTTTTTCTATTCTTTTTTCATATTATTATTATTGTTTATATTATTATTATTTTTCTATTTTTTATTACTATTATTTTTTTTTAATCTTTTTTTCTGTTTACTTTTATTCTTTTTATTTATTTTTATAATTATTATTATTGTTTTTTTTCTTTGAAAACCATTTTATTCTTTTGTATAAAGTATTATAATTTTTTGTTTTTTGTTTTCCACGGTAAGTTATACTGTGTGGTGCATAGGGAGATGTCTTTGTGACACAAAATTAAAAATATATATATATGAACACAAAGGAGGATTTTCTTCTTAGTTACTTGGTCCAATTTTACAGACAATCTGAGTCATTTTAATGACAAGAGAAGCAGTTTCATCAAGATATGAAAGTAATGGAACAGAAGTACCAAGGCAAGCGAGCCTCGCGTATGATGGCTGATTACTCTGCTGGAGCCTCCTATGCAAGACATTCAAAACCCATAACAGAAAACCATACAAGTGTTTCTCCTTGAATTAATTGAATATCATTTTGTGTTCATTTTAGTGGACAAAATGCAACATTTTAGAGCATATCATTACTGTATTGACCTATTCTGATATATCCTAAATATATTTCCTTATTTTCATTCCATATATTATACGATATATAAATGTATACATGATTGTTTTACTTTTATTCTGAACATAAATGCACCACAAATTCCATATTATTATACGATACATACATATAATGTATATTATACATATATTATTTTACTTTTTTTCTAAACATAAATGTACCACAAATTTCGTGTGACGTGCATTGTCTGCATATTGAAATCTGACAATTGAGTGGTGTGTTTTTAAAGATGTGCATTTATTGATTTACAAATACGCATTACTTAGTATAATCAGGGACGGACTTAAGCATTTTGTGGCCCGGTGCAGAAATAGCTTTACCAAACTCACTTAACAAACCTCGAAAACGAAGTTTGCCAATCCCTGAGTAACCATGAACACACTGTAGCACGCCAGGTTTACATGGGCAGAATGAACATCAAACTACTATTTCATGGTCGTATAAAAAAATCATTCGACAATAAATTTGGACGATATTGCCCGCTGCTCCCAGACATTTAAAGGTTGGAGAGCTGTCGGGGCCATTGAACCGATTACCTACCCAGGACTGCAATTAGATACGCTTTCAGCCGGGCAAGTATGCATTATGTGTCTGCCTTGTGTAATTTTTTTAATTTTAAAAGAAGAATTTAGCACCCCATCATCCGGAGCACTAGATCCACCTCCATCCTTTACTTGACTTGGGGGCAAGGGGTTCTGTGAAAACCCTAGGCAAGAGGTATAGGGTTCGATGTCTGAATTTTAGAAGTTTTAAACGCAAAATTTTAAGCTACAGTGAACCCTCGATACCACGACTCTGCGGACCAAGAAGAAAATGTTGTAGATTATGTAAGGGATTATCGTTATGTCGAGAGGTAACAGTTTAACAATAGAGTATAGGCATTTTCAAACAAGACTTGAAAAAATATCGTAGTAGAGTAATTTATCGTTATATCGAGTATCGTTGTATCGAGGTTTAAATGCATTCATTCCCTTTGTTAAAAACGAAGTTTTTAAGTTAAAATGTAATTAAAGTATTTTCTTTCATCCTGTTTTTGCGGCATCTAACATTTAACTCCCCGGTTGCGGCCAACCTTCACACCTGCCCATGTCCGGCCCTAAGTATCATCAGAATTGGTTTATCTTCCGATTTATGTATTGATTACTTTTCAAGATTAAATTGATTTATTCCATTGATTCAAGCTTGCTAGTGATGTAAATAAACTCCGCTAGCAGATTTAAATGCGATTTGTGTGCTGCTTATGTAGTACTACTGAAATTTAGTTTTCACTTTATGTTAAAAATTAGAGCGTTTGAAAAAAAATAATGCCAGATTCAGAATCAACACTAAAAATTACCATGAAATTACTAAAGAGTTTTTGGGAATAAAATTAGTGTTGAGCAGTCTACGTGTCAAAGCACTCGAAATTTCTGCCTGAAAAGCAATCTGGCTACAATGTGTCCCAAACCGAATTCATGGTTCTGTACGTCTAAAGCCACCTTTGGAGGTGTGTGGCAGGTGCAGTTGCAACAGGCCTCGCACTCACGGTACCTTATTGGAGGCTTCCATCAATTCTTAAATTATTTCTCGCATTAATTCTGAATTTTCATCAATTCTGGAATTTTTTCTTTCGTTCATTCTAAAAGAACCAATTCTGTTATTATTTTTCTAATTAATTCTGAATTTTTATTGGTGCTGGAACCATTTGTTTCAGTTATTTTTAATTCCTCAATTCTAAATTTTTCATCATTCTGGAATTGTTTCCTCTTTCATTACTTTAAAATTACCTTTAAGTACTGAATTATCATTAATTTTTTTTATTTACATTTTATTGCGTATTTAAAATTGTTTGTTAGGATATTTCTCAGCATTCCTGCGTATTCTGAAATAATAGCTGATGATCTCCCCCCACCCCCACAAAATATATAAAATCGGGGCTAAGGGTGTCCTAAACATTTTTGATGCCTCGAAATTTTTGAGATGGCCCCGTGTCTGATAACGGCGCCCCTGTGTAAGTCACTTGCTGTCAAGCTTCATGAATAAAAATTATGAGGAATGTAGTGTATTAGTGTATTAAATTATGTTTGCAGAAGTCAGCGATTGTTAATTCTGAGGCAGAGATTATTGCAAAACACCTTCTTAAAAGTCCTTTGATTTAAACCTTCTCTCAAAGTTTTAAAATTACTTTTTTATCCATGGTTTGGATAAGAGTCGTATTTGGAGGTACGGACGGCAGTGTTAGAAAACGACGTTTCTCAGAAGAAAACAAGGCGACAATTGACTCTAATCCTCCCAGCTCTTAGTCAATTTATTCTTCTTCATAGTACAATCTCCCATGGGGTCGGCAGCCGATTGATTACATTGATTCTTCTTCAAACTTTTTAGGAACGTATTCTCCCCCCCCCCCCCATTCAACACATTTAGAAAATGTAGCTCGAAAAATCGCCAGAATCCTTCGCCAATAAGTATTCAATTATCGGTAAACATAAAATGTCCAATTTTGACCCGATCACCTATGTGATCGTGACCAGAGAACGTACTTTAAAAATCGCCAGAATTACTCGCCAGTAAAACGTTTGATTATTGGTAAACATAAAATGTCCGCATCTGTCCTGATTTCCGACATGTCCGCATATGTCTCGTCCGCTTTTAACCCCTAATCAATGAAACAATTTGAGAGGTTCTTTGTGCGATAAGAAACAAGCAGATGCTCACACAATTTAGATCATAGTGGGGAAGCATGTGTAAAGGCCCGTTTACACGAGGCAAGCGCTTTAGTTGGTAACTTAATTTCAACTTACCGATTCTTCTTGAAACTGTCCACACGATAAGTGGTAAGTAGGCGCTCATTGGATAATTTTTACGGAGGTGAGCGCAGTTAGCGCATTCGCGCTTCAGTCTACTCAAATCCACGGAGAGAGACAGACGCACAACGCGCGGGAGAGAATAATAGTAATAATTTTTTATTTATCTGGCATTCAGAGAGGTGCTTTTTTTAAAGCTCATAGCTTTCGTAACGATGGATGAAGATGATCAGGTAGAACTTACGAATACTGTGATCACAGCCACATTATATGATATTTCTTTTAAAGAATATAAATTTATTCACTTTCACTTACTCAAGGGGGTATAGTTATATGATACACATTGAGGACGATGTATATTCTGACTCCAATTGAAGAAACGGTTGATAATATTTAAGTTCATTTAATTTCAAAAAAATATTTACATAGGTTAACAATATTAATTCCACATAATAAAAAAGGAGAAACTCTTTTCTCACTTGCGCGAGAGCAACACACTGAGCAAGAAGTAGGTCACTTAAGGGAAACAGTTCGCTTGTCCCCTTTTTTCGCCTCTGCCACCCACGCAAGGGGGCGAGAGATGACGCCACAGGGGAAAAAATAATACACAACATATTATAAACTTATGTAAGTCATCGAGAAGAAATATAAGATTTCTCTATTTCTCCTCTAAGTTGTAAATATCGATTATATGATATTTTAATCGAAGTTGAAGAGGAGATAAATTATGAATTATGGAAGCCGAAAATACGGGAGAAGATTCTTGGCATTCGTAGGAAATTCTAAGGGTTAAAAATTAAATACTAAAAATTCATTAAACAAAAATTATTTCCAAATTTTCGAAATCATTATTATTTTTTAATTTGATCTATAGAGATGATATCTTTATGTTAAATATTTGATCATGTATTTTTACAACAGATGGCAGCAAATTCGTTCTGGACGAGAGAAATATTCGAAACCCCCCTCTCCAGTTTTTAATATATATAAATCCTCCCCACCAGATAAAAAAAATTGAAGATTCAAAAATATATAACTCCTGACATCACGTCGGCAGAATATTCCGTAGCTTTTCCCAACATCGAATAATTTTAGCTTGTTTGAACAAGGTAATTTCCATTTCAATAGTTCAACAAATATTCATGGCGAAGATATTTTTCAATAAACTTGAAGATTGTGTCCTCTAGCCACCTCACCATCCAATATTTCGGCGGAATTCCAGCGAAACTTCAGGAGACGACGGAGTATGAACAGGTTCGCGCTAGAGATCAAAATAAACCCCTCCGTGAGAGAGCAAAAAGACCCCTCCAGAGCGGCAGGTCACGCCCACTGGCGCCAAGCCGTGTAAACGGTCCTTATCGTCTGCATACATTGTATCGTACTAGGCAACTAAAAATTAAGTTACCCACTACAGCGCTTGCCTCGTGTAAATACAAATACAAATACAAATACAACGCCACAACAGGCAAAATGCCCAACGAGGTGGCTGATAAAAAGATGCCCATAAAAATATGGTTGTCATATGTTTCAAAAATACAGCAACCCAATTAAAAATGCAATTAACACAAATTACAAACAATATATACACATGATAAAATATTATACAATGCCCATAAAGAATACTTATGGTTGTCTTATTCTAAGAATGGATAGCTTCTCGATTTACCCCAACATGTTTATCGTATTTCTTTTTAAACGTGTCAATTGTGTTACAATTTACTACCTCCGGGGGTAAGCTATTCCATTTATTAACAACCCTATTGGAGAAAAATTCCCTGCGACACCATAACCTTGCATTGTCCCTCACCAATCGATACTGGTGTCCCCTTGTAAAAGCAGTCGATTGGCGATGTACTAAAAGTTCATGGTCCATCCTATCCATCCCATTGAAAATTTTGAACACTTCGATCATACCTCCTCGACACCTGCGTTCATCCAATGTAAACATATTCAAAAAATGAAGTCTTTCTTCATAACTCAAGCCCTGTGTGCCAATAAGGACACGCGTAGCTCTTCTCTGCACCCCTTCAACCAAGTCTATGTCCCTCTGTAGGTATGGTCTCCAAAACCTTACAGCATACTCCAGTCCAGGGCGAACTAAGCCTCGAAAAAGCGGAAGAATGACTTTAGGAGAACGCGAAGAGACCTTTTTGAAAATGAGACCAAGCATTCTATTCGCTTTTTTGACAACCGCTGAACAATGTTCAGAAAACTTAAGTCGCTCGTCAATGAGAATTCCCAAATCGGTGACTCTAGTTGCATCCGGGATAGTGACACCATTCAACTCGTAAGAGAACCGTGGGTTGTTCGAACCAAAATGAGCGACCATGCACTTATCTACGCTAAACGTCATGCTCCATTCATTTGCCCATGCTGCAATCTTGTTTAAGTTGGTCTGGAGCAACTCCCTATCGCTTTCATTTCCGATTACCCCCATTAGCTTCACATCATCTGCGAATTTGCTAGTAATTCCATCGATACCCTGATCGAGTTTGTCGATAAAAAGTGAAAAAAGTATGGGGCCAAGGACACTTCCCTGAGGAACTCCACTTGTGACGTCTGTCCAACCAGAGAATTCCCCGTTCACCATAACTCGTTGCGACCTATCTCTTAACCACGATTCTATCCAATTCAGCAAGTTGCCCCCTATTCCAATCTCGTGTAAACGCTTCAAGAGTTTGCCATGTTGGACCCGATCGAATGCCTTCTGGAAATCAAGGTAAACAACGTCGACATTTTTGCTCTTACCCAAAGCCTTAGTCACGTAATCATAGAAGCAAAGGAGGTTAGTTACACATGACTTCCCCTTCCTGAACCCATGCTGATTATCCGACAATACATTATTCTCGTCTATCCACTTCACAAACTGCCTTTTGATGATAATTTCCAAAATTTTCGAGCGGGAGCTCGTCAAACTCACTGGACGATAATTAGACACCACTTCTCTACTACCCTTCTTAAATATCGGAAAAACGTTAGCCAGTTTCCAATCTCTCGGGACGATACCCTCAGCAACACTACTCCTGTATATCTGTGCGACTGGCCCCAACAATTCATTAGCACCTTCCCTGAGAACCCTGGGATAGATATCATCTGGTCCTGGTGCTTTGCTTGCACATACATTTCTTAGAAGATTTAGGACCTCCACGTCTTCCACTTGAATATCGTTGAGCGTTTTATTACCCCATGAGGGTAACCATGCGGGTAACCCCCATGTGGGTACCCCAACGGGCCTTAAGGGCCATGAAGAAAGTTGGGAAATTTTACTCGTCACCTAACCCAGTCAATGAAATTTGGTATAAGAGGAGGTAAATCATAATGAAAATCAATAAACCTAGACCAATTGGCAGTGACAAGAAGGTTTTAGTGGATTTGAGAAAATGAATTTTACATTTATACAGTGTTATTTTTCAAGAAGAGCCTTATATTTTCAAGTTCGAGTCTTCTTTTTATTCTCGTTTATGTTTCAGCAAATTAAAAAAGTTCCAGAAAAAAAGTAAAAATAAATTTTTTTCTTTACTTAAAAATGTATATAAACTGTTTTTTTAGGTTTCAAAGACCTTAAAAACAGTTTCAAAAATTACCTTATTTTGGGCGAAAGTAATTTTTTTAATGGGTTCCTAGTAAAGTTTACACCAGGAATTGAATAAAACTGGGTGCGACAATGTGCCACGGGTTGCTTCCGAGGGGTTCTAAGCGAGAAAAGTGATGGCACATAGTCGCCACACCTCGGGGGGGGGGGGGCAGCTATGTGCCACGCGAAAAAAATTCCTTTGTCCCTTTCTTATCATTATAATTTTTTTTTTAAAACCAGAGAGATAAAAAGCTGAGATGTGAGTCTAAGAAAAGTATAAGGGAAAATATCAAGAAAAAAAACCTCAAAAAGTGGCACAGAGTCACCCCAGTTTACGGCATTTATTTGATTTACAGAGGTATCTCCCCCTCCCACCCAGAACATAGCCCGCCGCTTTGTCTCAATGAATAAGCAGATATAAGCAGGTGATCAAAGGCCTGGGCCATGCTGGAAAAAATTCACAGAGATATCAGTGAATGATGGGGTGGGAGCAGTGGCGTAGATAGGTTTTGGTCCGTGGGGGAACGAAATTGTGAAAGGCGCCATTTTTTTGTCCGTGCTTAAGGCGCAAACTTAAAATTATGCATTAGTGGAAAGAACTTTATAAATTTCCCAATTTAAAAAAAAAAAACAAATTTATTTTGTTTTTCAGTTGATGTTATTTTTGAAATTATAAATTAATTACTTTTCAATCGATTAATGTACTTTAATTTTTTTAATTAATTTTAAATTTCATTTTATGTTTTGTGTACTTATACAAATGCAAACACCAAAAACAACTGGGAAGTCACCCTAAAAGGTAGTTGAAAAATTTAGATTAAAATATTTAAAAAAAAATGATAGGAGAAAAAATAAAATATATATAAAAAGGAAAAAAGATATATATTTTTCTCTCTCTAAAATTACTCCAAGATATGAAAGTACAGAGAAATCTTCATGCTTCCATTTAATCGCTTTTATCATGTTACACTCTTTCCGTAAGGACGTATCACACGTACACTACTTCTACTTAATCGTGCATGTACTTCCAAGACTTATGGAAGATAGTAAGACAGATTTATGGAATTTCTAACAAATTAATACATGCCGGAAAGTTCTTTCTTATATTATGCGTGACCGTAACGGATATATGATGTTATAGTTATGTATGGGTTCAGTTCGAGAAGTTTTGCCATCTGTCTTCCGTATTAGAAGTAAAACTGCAGATGCCTGAAGTTTCGTGTTATGCAAATACCACGGTGAAAGCCTGCCTGAGGGGCGTGGTAGCCCGGTCGATAAGATGCTTGCCTAAAGTACCACAGGATGTTTTGAGGTGTCGCGAGTTCGATACCCGGTTCGTCCTTGTCAGAAAACTTTCCTGACGCAGGGGTACAACAAAAAACGGTGACTTGACCGCAGCAAGAAATTGCTGCCGCAGGGAGTTCCCCATCGAGGGGTTAGCGCACCAACCTCTCGATGAGTATAAAAAACAAGCCTGACGTTCGGAATCGGCAATAAATTGTAGGTCCCGGTCTAATTAGCCATCGTGTGCAGAAAATGACCTTGGTGCGACAAAAAAATGATCAAGTAGGTTGGTGTGCAGTGTTTCTCAACCTTTTTTCATCCCATGGTCCCTTTTGGACCATATTTTCTTCTCGCGGGCCCTCCACTGTCTCATCCAGGGCCTCCACCCTCATTCAAGAGCGCGATCCTTCCTATTTATTGAATTGAATTAGTAAATCTAAACTAAATTTACAATAAACAACAGTTTTATAGATAAGATCGATCTCTGGAGCTCTAAGCCCGAAGGTGGGTAATCATCCCTCCCGAGAACCGAGTTACATGGGAAAAATACGTCTGTGTAAAATACGGGACGATCCAACGAACCTACACAATAAATCGACCGTCCCGACACATAACCCCCTGGATCCCTCGGCTAGAGATGGGTGAACTTCCTTATCGTGGGAGGATTTTATGCATAGCCATCTTAGCATCAAAAATCTTGGGGTAAATCATCATTACCTCGGGCAAAGTGACGTTCTGCGGGTTCCCATACTTAACTGGAGAAGTAACAGCTTACGTATTTACATACTACTTACCGGTACGTTCGGAAATCATAGTACCAGATCTCATCATGCAGGGCCTCTGTGGATATGAGGCCCTGAGCCATGCCCACCACGGCCTACGGGTTAAGATGGCCCCTGGTTTTTTAGAAACGTGTGTTCTTCTACTCGTATCCAATGTTATCCGGAAAGATATTTTTAAGGAGTGAATTTATCTCCTCCCAAAAATTTTAAGAGATGGTTTCGTAAAAAGTGTGGTATTTTTTAAATGAAAAACCAAGAAATAACTCCGAAAAAAACACCTAAAATTTGAAGCAGTATTTTCACTGATCAACGAAATTTAGAGAAGTAAAATTCAATTTTGATGCGTCACGCATCTAGATGCCATATGGGCGAACACTACTCGCATCTATACGCCATCTGTTATCTATATAAGATAATTATTTTTAAAAATATTTATTTTTTCCAACTTTTCTCAGGAAGGTTGATAACACTGCAGTGGGAAGTGTGGAGTTTTTGGAAAACGTGGAAAAAAAAAAAAAAACTCGCTCCGGTCACCGCCACTGTGCCACTAGTGGGGTTTGAAACCACCATGATGTCCACACGATCGCAGTGGTTATCACATACTACTAGATTGCAGACGCACAGAGGGTAGCCTGAATCCAAAAAAGGTTTAGGAACCACTGCTTCAAACGAATTAGTGTGCGCCAGAAATTGTCGCATGTGTCCGTAATCTATTTAAGTATCTCTGAGGCGTGTTTGTAATGCCACTGCTCATCTTCCGAATCGAAGTGAAAATGGCAGGTATATGAATCGATTGAAATGTTTTTTACGTTTTATTACCTACTGGCTTCCTTTGGAGATACTATTTAAAGGGGAGTTCTGCTCGAAAAATTAAAAAGGCATTGTGCATAGTATATGTATATTTATTTCTAGTGAAATATATAAATTCATGCCATGTGTTTTATAACAAATCAGAAGAATGGAAATATGTCCAGTAATGAATGGTACAGACTAGCGCAGGGGTACTCAAACCTTTTCCATCCGCGGTGTCCCGTTACTTTAATCAATGTTTACCGCGGCTCCCCAGAGCAGTTTAACAAAGATTCTCTTTGAAAAACCTTCCGGATGCTCCGCGGTGCCCCCGACAACGGTTGGTGACGCACAGTTTGAGAACCCTCTAGACTAATAAGTTCTTGGATTTTCCCCCTCGTAATTTGACCAGAGGGCCTTCGGGTAAGTAGGCAAACCTCACGACGCCATAGTTCATATTAGCAAGTATCGTAAGCGCTCGGATAAGTGGCAATTAAAAACTAGATAATCTTTTAAGACTCAACGTTTCGTGGACACTTTGTTTTTCTGAAATAGTATATGTATGTATCTTCAGTTACTTTTAAACTTTCCTCATAATACATAGACAATTCCAGGCCCGGTCCAGGTGCTTCAAGTGCAAAAGGGACTTCATGAAGATGAGATCCAGTTAAAATTTTCGAGAGTAAACTCTTAGGCAGGCATTTCTGAACAGGTAGAGAGCCTCAGAAAAGTCCCTTTGATGGTCGTAACACGGCCCTGCGTAGACCACCAATGTATTGTTGTGGGAAATAAAGAAACAAATAACGCCCAGAATTCTGCTTTAAAAAGCGATGAGTATACACATAGGGCATTTTTATTATTTTATTTATGAAATATTCAACGGATTCTCAAAGTGTATGTGCTCGTGGCTCATCGACACCCTTTTTTGAGGAACGTCTCAACGCGTTGGTGTATTGATGCGTGCTCATTCAGTTCTTTGTAGTGGGTTTTTTTTACATTAGGCCAAGGGGTTCTCAAACTGTGCACCGCGACACCCTTGTGCGCCTCCAATCTTTGTCAGGGGCACCACGGAACGGTGACCCTGACAAAGGTTTTTTGAAAATATTTTTTGTTAAACAGCTCTAGGGAGCAGGCGGAGCTCGCGGATAAGCATTGAATAGGAGAAAAGGGCACCTCGGGTGGAAAAAGGTCGAGAACCTCTGCGTCAGGCTATTCTGGGCAGTCACGGATAAATGATGACAAGGTCGGGGGGAGGGCCACGGGTGTCAAAAGTTTCAGAAATACTCGGATTAATTGAAGCGGAGATATAGGCCTATGTCATGAGTTAACAAACACACCAGCCATAATTTTTTGCAAGGAATAATTTCGCCGATTCGGCACACTGCTGTATATGCATAATGATGAAACAAACAGTGATTCGTGGAAACGAGAAACTACAGCATGAAAAAAGGCAATGCTTCTGAAAAAGTCACATTTTAACATAAAACTATGTATTATCACCGTATAATATAGTACAATATATTGTCGTGCAAATATAGAAGACTAATTTTCTCTACATATCAGACCGCTATTGGCCCAAGATTATAGGTTTTTTATTTACCCATTTTTTTAAGAAAATCTCTTCCGGAATCCCCTTTTGTGCTCCAAAATCTTAGGTTTTTTAGGGCTCAAAAGCTCATAGCTGTTTCCCACCTATTCTCAGTCTTTGACACTGCCCTATACACAAGCTAGTAGCTCTTGCCAAGGCAGATAACCTGCAGATAACGTGGCATTTCTAGGCGTTATGAATCTAGCTAAGTCCCCCATTCATAAAGTGGTATTTCTAGCCTAGAAATTCTAGGAACTCAAGCTCTACCTAAGGCGCCCAAAGAAAAGGCGATACTTCTTGGAGCTTGAAGCTTAGCCATTACTTCATAGGTTCAGTGGTCTGTTCAATATAGGTTTCCGCATGGCCCCCACATCCTGTAGCGGGGCCCCTAGGCTGGAATCTTTTGGGGGCCCCTCGGTCAGACTTTTAACAGGCCCCTTCTGTAGTGGATTTATAGCGTGAAAAGCAAAAAAATGATGATAACCATCCCGGGCCCCAGGGTTAGAGCCCTGTCAGCCCCCCCCCTACGTGGGGACCATGGGTTCCCTTGCCTAATTTCTTCAAAAGGCGCCATAGTCAATGCTCTTGGTGGCCCTCCAGAACAGAATGAGCATTTCGTGAACGTCATATCCTCATACCTATAAAAGGTATTTCTAGGAGCTCTACCGAGAACGACCAATAGCAAGAGAATAAAGTTACAGCTACAAGCGGGCAAGATTCTGCCCTTTAATAAAGGTGGGGGAACAGAGGCTGATCTGAACATGCTTCCAGATGAAGAGCTTGAGAGCAATTGTCAAGAATGGTAACGAAAACCTCCACTTTTTTTTCCTTCTCTTAAGGATTAGTAGAAACCCAATCACACACACTGTGACTGTGAAACTGCAAGAGGCGCAAATATAAATGTAGATTTTTTTCCTTACTCATCATTTTAGTCAATGAAGGTAGAAAATGAAAAAGTCAATATTTTTCAAGTTTTTTTAAAGATCAAAAGTCTTTTAGAAAAATAGGCGCCAATGTAGGCAAAATTTCGATTGGGGGAGCAATCGCTCCCTCTGCTCCCCCCCGGCTACGCCACTGGGTGGGAGCTGTAATTTTTTCGAGAGTGACCCCCACTTTCACTCGAAAAAGACCCAGATTTTTCCAATAATCCGAAGAGCCAGGTGAACTAGAGTACAACGGCATTTCTGATGTTCTTTCCTATATATTCTTCCAATCCTGTCTCTTTGATGTTCATCAGTCGGTCTTTGGATTCTTCTGATGGCCCAGACGCTTATAAACAATCCCTACATTTCCAGTTACATTGTAGAAATTTAGCGCATCGTGATTGGCCGAAATGAGTGATGAACCATTACGTCACTCATGGTGAAATTTTTGTTGGCGATGTTTAACAATAGATATGTTACGGTAAAAGCCCGAAATACTCTTGAAAACGTATACATTTCGGGCTTTTACCAAGCCCTTTGGTAAAAGCTGACAAACTTTCATGAAAACTACTAAAAAATTGCGAATTTTCTTAAATTTGAAAGCTTTTCAATATCAATCACAACGATCCTGATGCTAATTAAGAACATAATTAATTAACTAATTAGTCATTCTAATTAGTGAAAATTACTAAAATATTGCGAATTTTATCGGCGGAGAGGTACGGAATAGCGGCGAAAACAAATGTACTGTTTTGTTCTGCGCCTCACATACTCGGGCAGCGAGACGAGGAGGAGAAAGAGGCGGCTCAAGAGGCACGCGATTCTTTCAAGCCGGTTTGTTTTCATCGCGAGGTAAAATCAGACGCTATTTGGGGATTGGCCAGTTTTCTCCCCCTTTTTTTTTCCTCACTCTCTTGGAAAAAAAAGAGAACTTCTGAGGGGGGATCATCATCATCATCACACCATTTGGTTTGGGGGGAGTGCTTCGGATTTTTTTTCACTTTTGGCGCTCTCTTCTTTTCGATTCCCATCTTTTGTGCTTAACCCAGTCTATGCTAATTTAAAAGTTTGACGATTGTTGTGGTAGCATTTTACGCATTAATTTCCCCCGTCATTCTTTTAGACGTGAATATTTTTCAAAATTTTACTGGGACTAACGAGATAGATATTTCGCATGTGCAAGAGAACTTCCTTCTGACGAACGGACAGTGCTGCAACTAGGGGGGGGGGGGTTGGTCTGGTTTCTTGGGCGTAGTATCAGGAGGGGCGCAAATTCCATCCTTCAAATTTCATCTTTTCAATTGTCTCTGAATAGCTTTTAATAAGAAACATACTGCCATGGGACGTAGGCACCAAAACATGGCGGGGGGGGGGGGGCTATTTCAACCCCCCCCCCAATAAATTTTGTGTTGGGGGGGGGGCTGAACTTCGAAAGAGGCAGAGAAGACCTAAATAAACGAGGATGCAGACAGCTTCCCTTCATCAGGAAAGAAGAAAAGGGTAACATAGACGACGGTTACCAAGTAATTTCACGAATAGTAACCAACGACACTGAAAGGAGTGGAGCGACAAATATAAGGGTAACAATACCAGGCAGGACTCGACCGGAAAATGAAAAGCCGATAAGAACAGTGGTATTCAGGAGGAGTCGTTAAACAGAAAAGATCACAAGTAAGGCGCTATTGAAGATTTAAACAAGAAAAACAACAAAAATGAATAACAACGGTACCCATATGGGTCCACAGAATCCGGTAGCAGTACATGGGCATTCCTCTGCAACAACGGCTAAATCAGATGGAGACCAAGGAGGTATAAAAATCCTTCAATTCAATTGTAATCGATGCATTGCAACGACATTCCAGCTCATAAAATACATAGACGAGCATAAGATAGACATTGACCTTCTGCAGGAACCATGGGCGCATAACGACATACTGAAGGGAATACCGAGCAAATGGGCTAGATGGAGCTCCCGCAACTGCAAAGCGGCTATTGTTATACCAAATGGACAAATACAAGGCACCACATTCTCAGTCCTTGAGAACAGTGTAGCAATCAAAATCAGCCTTTACTCCAATGAGTACATTTTCACTTCGGCGTACTCCTCCCCATATGCCAGACTCAAACATACAACAATCGAACTACAGGCGATTATCAAAAGTGCGGGAAGAGTACCTAGTATCATTGGAGCAGACCTCAATGGGGCACACACATTGCTTGGCTACAGACTGACAAGACCCAGAGGTGTGAAGCTGCTAGATTTCATAAGATCTATGAATCTGTCGATCTTAAACAATGGGGAGTCGACATATCACCATGACGGAAAAGAGGGGAGTCCAGATGTCACATTAGCCAACGAATATGCTCCACTGGATCGGATAGACTGGTCAATCGATCATGAGGAGGAACTCAGTGTACACAAGTGCCTGATCATTCAGATCTACGACAAACCCAGATCGGATCCAACTGCCAAATACTCTAATTCACGTAGGCGAATTGACAACTTTCTTCGACACATCAAACCCGACATAACACGGCTAGTTGAAATGCTCCAACAGGCCAGGAACGAGGATGAGTTAGAGCAAGCCGTAGACCAGACTTTTGCCAAAATCAAACAGGCAGCTGATAAAAAGCTCAAGACAATAAGACAACCTAATAAAACAGTAACTCGATGGTGGAATCAAGAACTTGATATTATGCGAAAAAAGTTCAGAGCCAAGAAAAAAAGATACAAAAAGGCCCTTGGGGAAGCAAAGATAGCAGCTTGTCAGGCGTACAGAGAATATCGAAAAGTGTACTACAAAGCTCTAAAAAAGACCAAGAGGGACAGCTGGCGGAAATTCTGCACAGAAGCGACTGATCCCTTCGGGACGACTTATAAGGCAACGATGAGGAGAAGAATGAGGCACCCACAGTTGATTATGCCAGTGGGAAAAAACCTTCCGATATTGAAGGCTGCGGAAGAACAGCTAAAACAATTATTTCCGGAGGATGATACAGATCCGCATCAAGACCCAGGTCAGATAGTTTGTGCCACAACATCAGGCGAAGAGACAACAAAAGAGCCGACAATTTCGAAGGCGGAAATAACAAGAATCATAAAAGGGTTAAGTGACAAGAAGGCCCCGGGACACGAGGGCATAAATAATCAGCTCTTGAAAGCCATCAATAAAGAATTTCCCCAACTGCTTAGAACTTTGTTCAACAAATGCATGGAGCTGGGCATATTTCCATCTCACTTCAAATTGGGGAAAATATTTCTTATACTCAAAACGGGCCAGGATCCTGACAACATCACCTCATACAGAGCTATACATCTTCTGCCTACCATTGGAAAGGTCTTGGAAAAAATTGTAACTCAGAGAATAACTTATCACACAGAGGCAAAACGATGGTGGAATGAAAACCAATTCGGATTTCGACAGGGACGTTCTGCAGAACAAGCCCTCCTGGCTATTAAGGAGGTGATCGTCAAACAAAGGGCGAAAAAACAGGATATCGCGCTCATTTCCTTGGATATTAAAGGAGCGTTCGATGCACTGAGACATAACATCATCAGAGAAAGACTCGAAGATATGCCTATACCAGAACAGCTTGCCAAAATAATGTGCCACACTCTTCAGGGAAGAAGAGTGGCACTTCAGACTACAGCGGGACTAGTGACACATAGGCTATCTAAAGGATGTCCACAGGGATCTTGCGCTGGTCCAACGCTCTGGAACGCTGTAATTGACCACCTTCTGAAGATGAGATGGCCAGGCCGGGGAAATGAAATCGTGAAAGTCCAGGCGTTCGCTGATGATATTGCCATCTTGGTCAGCAGTCCCACGGAAGGTAGAACGGAGACGCTCGCGTCAGAAGTACTCGAACAGATCAACAACTGGATGACGGAACACGGGCTTGAGGTGGCGTCAGAAAAGTCAAAATATCTGTGGATATCGTCCAAGACCTCATCAGGGCTCCAGATTGATAGGTCTCCTATCGAACGTACGGACCTTCTCAAATACTTAGGAGTTTACATAGATCCGAAACTCAAATTCCGGGAACACGTGAGGCTACAAGCTGATAAAGTTAATAAAGTTCTCCCACAGTTGTTAAGCTGTGCAGGCTCAAGATGGGGCATAACCAGTGCCATGTGTCGCACCTTATATGTATCGGTGATACAGAGGATGCTGGCCTACGGTGCCCCAGTCTGGGGTTCCAAGCTCACCAAGGCAGTAAAGAAAAAACTAGACTCGGTTCAGAGGGGCTCTCTTCTCTATATCACCAAGGCATACTGCACGGCACCAACAAACGCTCTACAGGTGATAACAGGACTGGCCCCCCTCGGGCATTGGATAGAGTCTGAAGCAAAAATGGCACTGCTGACGAGACTCAATCGGCCTATCACAGTCAACAACGAGCGCATAGAGCATTCGCAAATTGAACAGAGAGAGATCGGATGGTCCTCACACCCAGCAGTAGAGGTAAAAGACGGACAGATCAGCTTACACCATGACAAACAGCTAACGCCGACAGTAATTTACACGGACGGCTCAAAGACTAAAGACGGAACTGCAGCAGCCTACATCCTTACGGAAGGCAACAAAATAATCAGCAAGTGGGCACACAAGCTTAACGCAGAGGCTTCCGTGTTCCAGGCAGAGATGCTGGCTCTTCTAGAGGCAACGAGGAAGGCAGAGGAATTAAACCCTCCAGTCCAAATATACACGGACTCGCTTTCTTCGCTGCATGCAGTCACAAATCCGTTGTCCAAAACGTACGCTTCAAGAGCAGTCAGGAAGATTCTCATTAATAACCCCGGTATCGCCCTCTCCTGGGTTAAAGCCCACGAGGGGAACTGGGGTAATGAGGAAGCTGATGCTCTTGCGAAAGCAACAACAGAAAGACCAGAAGTCAATCGAAATATTCCATTTCCAAGGTCTTGGGCGAAGGCAAAGATAAAACAACATCTTCTAAGGCAGTGGCAGGTGCAGTGGGACAGCAACGATAAAACAGGGAGAAAGATCCACCAGGTACTTCCGAGGGTGAGGCTCCAGGATCAGGGGTGGTCAAGAGCAATGATCTTGTTCTTCACAGAACATGGGCCATTCCCTGCATACCTCAAGCGATTCCACCTTCGGGGTACAGACGCCTGCAGATGTGGAATGGTGGGAACACCACTGCACTATGCCACTGAATGCCTACTGACCAAGAAATTTCACTTCGGAAACTTGGCTCTTTGGAGAGCCGAGTTGTTAAAAAGAACTGACCGAAAAGAAAAAATTGGAAGATTGATGGAGAGGATAACAACAGACGAGAGAACATTCATCCCCGACGGAAAGCCGCCTCGATCGCAAAGAGCAAGAAACTGCAGGGCACTTTCCCCAGAGGAGGAGTCTTCGGACTTTGAAAACGAACAGAACACATAAAGACTCCGCGCCTTACAGGGGCAGCTGTCGCGTAGGCGGATCTGTCACGTGTAAATAGATGACTGTGTGATGCATATTGTGTATATGTATATATTGTATATTTTTTCTGTCATTAAAATCCAGGGGTTTTTGCGGTTGGGTCCAGGGGGTCTGGATGGGGGTGCTCCTGGCTGTTGCTCGGGCTTGTGGGCTCCTCCTGGTGGGTGCCCGGAGGGGGGCTGCTTATTGAGATGCCCTGAGGGCCGTGCATGGAGCTTGTTGGCGACTGTAGTCTTGGATAGAGGGTTGGGGGCGCCGGGGGGGGGCGCCTTCCGGATATTCTCCGGGTGGCGCCCTGGCCCGGCGCCCCTGATTCTCGCCCAGCGCGACCCAACCTGATTGGGTAAAAGGCTTATATCCCGAGAGGGACAGAGCCTGGGTCATGTCTGGTTTGTAGGGGGGGGGGCTGAGAACCCCCTTCCCCAATTAATGAATAAATAAAGCGGGGCACTGCATCCTTCTACATACGGGCTCGAGGCTCGTCACGGGACGACTGGCAACTTTCAGCCCTCTCAATGTTTTTTCATGCCCACGCCTTTGCTCTGGGCTGCAAAATGTAAAGGGTGGAAAATTTCTGTCGGAAACTGGAAAACCACTATAAAATCATAAGTTATATACCACTATAAATCATTATGCAGTCGCTGGGGCGAAAAAAACCTGTCCTCCCTACAAACACATCAAAAATCTTTTAGAAAGAAAACTTTATCCATGTACTGTCTACACCAGCGGTTCTCAACCAGTGCTCCACGTTCACTCAATTAAAGTAGAGGGAATCAGTAAATTTTATGACCAAATGAAAAAAAAAAGTAGCGTCCGTCGTAGAAATTATATACTAAAAAGGGCTACGTGACTCAGAAAAAAGGTTGAGAATTGCTGGTCGACACTCATTTTCTACTCAATACTGAACATGTTCTTAGAATTTCACCGAAAATTTGTAGAGATTTTTCCAGGAACGTCATTTCAACGTTTTCCAGGGAAGGGGGCAGGCAAAGAATATGAACTCAATTTATGTATATCTACTCTATAATATAAAATCACAAACTCGAAAAGGGCCTGTTTCTAAGCAACCGAAATTAGTGACGATTTTATGTTACGGAAGTGAGTGACGTTTTTTGAGTGATGGAAATCGGTTACGATTTTAGGTCAAGTATTCATTTAACTCTAGCATATTCGGGACCCATTTAACCCATCGGGACCAAGTTACGTGCATGTACTGAGAGGCTCCACATCCTACAGCAGGGCCCCTTGACTGGAATAGATGGCGAGCCCCCCAAACCAGCTTTTCGGGGGCCCTCTGTGGTTAATTTATAGTGTGAAAAATCAAAAAGTGATAAGAATCGTTCCGGCCCCTGTCAGCCCTGCCCTTGTGGGGGAAGGGGGGTCATGCTGAGAGGTATGTATATGTATCATATACATATAACACCAGTGCTCCCAACACACAGGGTCGGGGTACCCGGGGGGATTGCACATATACCTTAATGGGGAAGTTAAAAGGTTTGATTTCCAGGGCCCTTGATGGATCTCGTTGTTTTCTTGCTGCTTTAACATTGAAAAATTTGCGATAGCGGAAGCTCAAGCTATATCCAGTCTGGGGACCCCATAAAATTTGCGAATTCGGTCACGGGTAATTGAGGGGGGGGGCTGGAATTTATTCGTTGGTAAAATGAATACAAATGGAAATTTTCATGGCGATCGCACCGGGGATGACCGACAAGCTTCCAAGTCGGGGGCCCCATGTTTACAGGTTCTCCTTTGGGGGCCCTGGATGAATCTCATTCTTTTCTGTTGTTTAACATTGTACAATTTGCAACAGCGGAAGCCCGAGATAAATCCAGAATTCAGTCTGCGTCCCCCACTAAAAATCTGAGTATTGGGTCCCTGCTGCTGAATGGGGGCCCTGGATTTCATACGTTGTAAAATTGATAAAAATTTAAAATTTTCGTGGCCCCTCACCGGGGAGATGTCCGACAAGTCCCCAGGTCGGGGCCCCATGGAAATGTTGACAGGTTTCATTTTGGGTATCCCTTGATGAATCTCATTGATTTTTGTTGTTTAACAATGTAAAATTTGCAACACATCGGTAGCCCGAGATAAATCCAGTCTGGGCCCCACTAAAATTCAGCGAATTGGAGTCTGGGGACCCCCATGGGCAAGTTTTCTGGGGGTACTTGATGAATCACATTTGTTTTTGTTGTTTTCTTATTATAAAATTCGCTTCTTCAGTAAGCTGGTGCTTTCACATGTCCCTTTCCATAGTACGCTGATGAAGTGGGACGAAATAAACAATTCTGTCGTTTGATGTTTGTGTGTCTTAGACATTGTACACACCTTTTTGACACAACAGATTATTTCATCATATTAAATTTATTCCGCTTAAAATATAGAAATATTTACACCATGACAACTAGGAGAGCATAACTGCGTGTGTGTTTTCTAGCTCTCTCTATCTTCTCTCTGCCCAGTCTGCATTGGCGACCGCCACATCACTCCCCTCCCAGTACAGTGCTTCATCACTGTGCGAACCTTACTGGTGGTTTCGATTTTCGACCAGACCTAGTAGTTGTTGGTACTGTCGTGGGATGTGCATCGCCAATGTCCTTCAACAAATATGCTGGTTTGATTCGGTCGATGGATATGGCTTTTTTTACGTTGTTGACCAGAACTTTGAAAACTTTTTCTGATCTCTCCAGCACAGGATATGGTCCTTTATATGGCTGGCTGAGAGAGTTGGTCTTTGGTTGTTGTACGAACACATGTGTGCATTTGTCCAACTGTTGTGGCACGAAAATAGATTTATGACCATGATGCACGGGAGGTTGAGGACGCAGTGCAGCCATTGTTGACCTCAGTTGAGAGATGAAATCCTCACTGGCAATAGATGGTGCATTTGTGACGCTGAAAAATTCTCCCGGCAGTTTTAGAGCCGTTCCGCAGGTAAGCTCTGCTGGTGAAGATTGTAGGTCCAGCTTGATTGAAGTGCGCAGTCCCAGAAGTACCGTTGGAAGGATGTTCATCCAATTTCGTGAATCTAGGCACTTCATTGCTGTTTTCAATGGCGTATGGAACGACTCAATCATGCCATTTGATTGAGGATGATACGGCGTGGTTTTAAGATGTTGGCAGCCCAACAGGTGAGCCAAACTTTTGAATAGTGCCGACTCGAACTGCCGACCCCGATCCGTAGTGATCCGAGCCGGACAACCAAAACGAGCTATCCAGTTCGCAAACAGTTCTCTGGCCACTGTTTCTGCTTGGATGTCTTTTATGGGGATGACCTCAGGCCATCTTGTGAATCGATCGATGATCGTCAGTAGGTACGGGAAACCATTGGAAGGTGGCAAAGGTCCTACTATGTCTATGTGAATGTGTTGGAAACGTTCATCTGGCAATTCAAAGCCTGCCAATGGACTGGATACATGTCGATGAACTTTAGATTTTTGGCACTGGACACAGGTTTGTGCCCATAGGCGACAGTCGCGCTGAAGGCCAGGCCAAACAAATCGTTGCTTAATTAATTGAACTGTTTGTTTGATGCCTGGATGTGCGAGACCATGGACCGCATCGAACACTGCTCGACGATGTGGATGAGGAACGAAAGGTCGAATCGTCCCTGTAGAAGTGTCACAGAAGAGAGTAGCTGTGGTGTTAGGCAGAGACAGTTTCTTTAGCTGTAAGGATGTGGATGATGATGATAGTGTTTGAGTTAAATCATCGTCCTCTAGTTGATCTGCGGCCCTTCTGGTTGTAATTGATGGTGGATGGACACTGGATTGCAGATATTCTTCACATGCAGTCAGCTGGTATGTTTGCACTGCCCTTAATTTGTCTAATATCTGTACTGAATTGTCCAATGTAGTCTAGCTGCCTTTGTTGTCGAGGTGATCCCGAGTCTTGTTTCTTGGAGAAAGCGAATTCCAATGGCTTATGATCTGTATATATGGTGAATGGACGTGTCTCTAGCATGTGCCGAAAGTGCTTGATGGATTCATATATTGCCAATAGTTCTCGATCGTAGGCTGAATAATTACGCTGCGCTGGTGAAAGTTTCTTTGAGAAGAAGGCTAATGGTTGCAAGCCCTTAAAAGTAGTTTGATGCAAAGCTGCCCCGATGGCGAAGTCGGACGCATCGACCATAAGTGCTAGTGTTGCATCGGGATTCGGATGGGCAAGTAGACACACATCGGCGAGAGTTTGCTTGCATTGTTGGAAAGCTGCAGCTAGTGATGTGGACCAAGTTATTGGCACTTTATCTTTCTTATTTCCGGCTCCCTTCAACAGTTCGTGTAGCGGTGCTTGAATATGGGCTGCTTTAGGCACGAAACGTCAATAAAAATTGACGATTCCCAGGAACTGCCGCAACTCTTTGACCGTTTGCGGTTGCTTGTAGTTGAGGATTTTAGACACTTTTTCATTTAGTGGCTTGATACCCTCAGATGATACTTCGTATCCCAGGAACGGAATTTCTGACTGGCCGAATTTGCATTTGGCCACATTGACAGCAAGTCCATATTTTTGAAGTCTGTCGAACACAAGACGTAGGTGTTCTTTGTGCTCCTCTATGTTTGCACTGGCGATCAACAAGTCGTCGATATAGGTGAAGCAGAAGTCCAGCCCTCTGAGCACTTCATGTATAAAGCGCTGAAAAGACTGTGCTGCTCCACACAGACCAAAGGGAAGGTATGGGAATTCAAAAAGACCGAAAGGTGTTATTATGGCAGTTTTCTTTACATCATCTGGATTAACTGGTATATGATGATAGGCTCTAATTATATCCAGTTTTGAGAAAATGTTTCTACCATAAAGATTTTGGGAAAAATCTTCAATATGAGGAATTGGGTACCTATCCATTTGAGTAATTCGGTTGAGAGCTCTGTAATCCCCTGTTGGTCGCCAATCGGTAGTACCTTTGGGGACCATATGTAAGGGACTAGCCCAATTGCTTTTTGAAGGACGACAGATGCCCTGTTCAAGCATGTAATTAAATTCTTCCTTAGCAGCTTGGAGCTGTTGTGGATGCATCCGTCTAGCTTTCGCAAAAACGGGAGGACCATTTGTGGGAATGAAATGCAGAGTGTCATGTTTGACATCAGCGAGCCTATAATTTGGTTTCGTTATTTCAGGAAATTCTTCCAAAATAGCATGAAATTCGGTCTCCTGAGAAATGGTTTTAATATCATAGTTTGAACAAGAAAGAATTTTCCCCTGTTTTGAAATATTAGTCAATGGGTCTATCAATTTCCGATTTTTGATATCAGCTACTAAGCCAAAATGGCGAAGAAAATCGGCACCGATGATGGGTCTGTTGACATCTGCGACGGTGAACAGCCACTTGAATGAACGTCTGAGATCAAAATTTATATTCAACAATTTTGTACCATACGTTCGAATTTTCGTGTTGTTTGCTGCTACTAATTGATAGGAAAGAGCTTTTTGTTTCTCGGAAGGAGATGGAGGTATGACGCAAATATCCGATCCGCTATCAATTAAAAATTTCAAATTGGATGCGCGATCGAAAATGAAAAGGCGGCTACTATTGTTAGGCCTTGCGATGTCCGCCGCGTCGACCGAAGGCTTAATTAGTTTCCCTCAAACGTGCACGGTTTTGTGCATTTTTGTGCTTTTGCCTGAAATTTTCTATGATAAAAACAAATTCCGTCGTCTTTCTTATTCTGACTGTCGCGTTTTCGCTGCCAAGAGATAGATCGTCGTCTACGATAATATCCACCTCTTGAGCGGCTGTGGCCACGGCTAAGACGCTCGAGCTTTTCTGCAAGGTCAGCTATTTGTTGCTCGAGACGCGAAGTGTGACTGGATTCTGTTGCGCAGATTGCTGTCTGGCTTGTGGCAGTAACCTCTATAATTTTATCTGCCATCACGGCTAACTGAGGCAAAGTATCTGATCTGACAGCTAGGATTGTCTGAATGTTAGGAGGGAGGCGACTCAGCCAAATGTTTTTGATGAAATCTTCAGTCATTTTATCCCCCTCTAGTTCCTTCATTCTTCTGAGAAGATATGAGGGTTTGGAGTCCCCCAACTCAATATCCTGTTTTCGCTTTTTCAAAATAAATGAAGACTAGCGATGAAATGTCCTCTGTCATGCAATCGTGATCTGTAACGCTGGGGCGGTTGCGAGCGCATCCTTCACAGTCCAAGTCCTCAGAGATTTTTTCCAGGACCAGATTCTTGAGAATTTCTTTGAGGGAGTTGACCGCTACACCATCGGGGTCTTCGGCGTCTTTCGGGATAGTAGGGATGCATTGCTGGAGATACGTCTTCAGCTGAAAATGTCTGATTTGAGACGAGATGCGGCTTTACAAGGGATTGGCATCGTTCAAGGAAGACCGGAAGAGCTGCTCGCATTGGAAGCGCGAAATGGTGAGCTTTCTGGAAAACAGTTCGTGCATTCCGTCTTTCTTCTTCATCTGTTGGAAATGGACGCCGTCTACGTCCCACCACACCAAAAGTTTGAGATTGGCTACGAAGCTACTTTTAGGCTTGATCAGAGCAGCCGAAATTTGCTCGCGAAGCACTTCCCAGAGGAAAGGTGTGATAGAAATACCGTTTGTCGTAGGCACCATGAATCCACCTTTTCCATCTCTATAGATTCGCATGTTGACGCGAACTTCATCTTTGAAAGTCTGAACCGATACGAAGAAGTCATCGCACACGTGAAATACCTCGGGTGGAGTAGAGTCTTTCTTGAATAGTCGCGGTCTTTTAGTCGCGGAGGGAGCGTCATCTTCGGACTTTCGCTTCTGCACCATTCTGCGAAACGTCAGGCTGATGCGCGGTTCTTTCACGTTGGGATCTTTGGGAATAGCATGTTTCCACACTTTATTGGTAGGCGATTTCATCACGATGACCGAATTGTCCTGCAACTTATAAGTCACGGGTTCGTAACCATTACGGGTGAAGACCAGACTTCTTTCAGCACCGAGGGAGAGGCAAGCGATGGGGTGGTCTTTCGCTAGCTGTTTCTCGTCGTCAGAGTGAGCGCTGATGGACCGGGTACCGTCAGCATATCTGTTGATGAGGCAGTAGTTGAACGATGAAGACGTTAATTTCTCGATGATCTGCTTGATCTTCAGCACCGTGGGCGTCCAGGGCATGGCAGGAACCTCTAGGCCAGAGAACTTGTAGTTGAGATCAGGATCACCTTGACCAGCATGTTGACGGGGTATCGGGATCATCTTTCCACCAATGTTGATGATGCTTTTTTCGGCTGACACGTAGACTATTTCTTTTTCCAACTGCTCGTACATCGTTTTAGGATACTTCAACACGTCGGTATAATAATCGACATTGAGTTGGGATTCCATCTTTCTGAATGATAGAGTTACAACACATTTTTAGCCTCTTCCGCAACTCTCACAATTTAATTTTTTTTTACAAAATATATTTTTAAAATTATTCGTTGTTTCTAGTCAGGGAAAAAACTTCCCATACAATTAAAATCATGTTACAAAATATATTTTAACTATTATGAAAAAATTTTATTTACAGATTTAAAAAAAAATTATTCCTTTAACCATTCAGCGCATGCTAAAACCTTACTTCTCGCGCAATGTCCCTTTTGTAGAGGATGAAACTTGCAAGAAGTCAACGATTTAGGGAAGTTTAAGACTTCCACTGTTTCTAAGTTGAATTGCTGCTTCAGAAATTTTTTTTTTTTGACTGCAGTTAACATAAATATGACTGTATCTATTCTTAACGGTTGTTAGATGAATTTTCATCAAGATATAGTCAAAAAGTCCTTCATCCCATTTAAGATTATGAAGATTCTTAGCAACCCAAAGCATTTGCACGTAATCTTTGTCTGTCAGCTCATCGCTAGAGAATGGTGGTTTGTAGAGGGAGTGATATACTCTACCTGTATTTAAATCGAAGCAGGCCATTTCCTTAACTACATATATCCCACTTTTAAACAAAAACCCCTCAAAATCTAACACGCAAGAAGCCATAGTAATATTCTTACCAAGTTGATGTGAGAGAGTTGCGGAGAGAGTGCTTATATCCAATTGAACCGGAGAACTGAGTGAAGCAATTCTGTCTATCTCGCAGTTTATATACTGCAGTTGTCGACGATTAGCTTAGTATACGAATATACTATTAAACCCAAAGTTCAACTGATATAAGCGAACTAGTAAGCTGTTAAATAAATAAAAATAAAAAAACTGCTGCACACGAGTAGTGATAACACTAATCGAGTACGCTTCATCAGTAGATTCGTGTATGCGACATCACCACTGTCATGTGTTAATTAATCAGTGAGTGCACTTCACTCAGTTCTTATAATCGAGTACGAGTTTAATCACTGCCATGTGTTAATTGATCAGTCGTCAAAGTAGTAAGCGTTATCATCGCATGTACAGGGTAATGAGTATGCTTCATCACGAGTTGTTTAATACAGTCGCTTCGGGTGATAATTAAACACTATCAGTCGGGTGAGTGATGCATCACTCTTCTCACCAATACTTCACTTCTCTTTTTTAAGTATATTGCTTATCAAGGTGTTATATTCAGTAAGGACCGCTCTGTTATCTGAATGCGTCACTGCGACAGAGTGGACAACACGGCTAATAGCGTACATGATAAAAAAAAAAAGTGTCTTGTTCTCACTCTTTGATTTGATTTTAACAAGTCGACAGCTCTTTAATTGTAGCAGTGGTCAGAATGTCTGAATTCGTGAGAGATAGCATTGCTACAAATGAGAGAAAACGTGCTGCAAGCGAGGATGTAGCTGGTCCAAGTGGATATGTAGCAAAGAAGAAGAAAAAAGATGTAAGTTTTTTTTTAAATTACTGTGAATTTCTTTACGATTAAATTTTTATTTCACATTACGATTTAAATTCACTAGGACACAAGAATTCAAAAAAAAAAAAAATATTCAGTTGTGAATGATTGACTCATGTATTAATTTATACATTTGTTACAATTAACAGCTCTCATTACATTACCTTTTTTATTTGTTTTTTCAGCAGACTCAGTATAGATGCTGCACATGTGAAAACCTTTTTCTCATAATTAGTGATCTTATACAGCATCAACGCTGTATGAGTCACACAGGGGCAGAGGTGATCAATAACGGATTTTCTCGAAAGATGTGTATTGTGTCACCAACAGTGCGGCAACCACCCACTGTTCAGCCAGAATATATATCTTTGAACAGGTTGGCTGCTATGCTAAGAGAAGAAGGATGGGTAGCGAGTTCTGACTCGTCTGTGGTAATTTATTAATTACATGTTTGTTTGTTTTTTTTTTCCTTCTTTATAGATTGGTGAAGTATCAAGCGATGTAGTTTGGCCAACTCCTAACACGTTAGGAAGTGAGCGTTGGGAAGCCAGCGATACTTCATCGGTTGTGGAGGTAATTTATTATTAAATTTTAGGAAACGCAACACCGTCATTTTACTACATCGTCATTTTGCTAATTGCATGACTTCTTTCTTTATAGATTGGTAGAGCATACCCACCAAGTCAGAGCAGTGAGACGTTGGATTTGTTAGAGGTAAGTCATTAATATTACTCTTGCATTACAAAGAATTCAATTGCTTTTCGTTGACTCAAAAAAAAAATGTTTTTTTTTTCTCTACAGTATCCAACGCAGGAAATGCTACCTAATCATGGGGTTTTTGAGGAGGAGGACGAGATCGCATCCATCGATTTCGATGACTGGAGTGACATAGATTGAGCAGCTATGTCTCTGTGTGAATGGTATGAGTGAATGATTTTAATGAAAGGTTTGAATGAATGTATGAACTACGGGGAATAGGTCCGAGATAGTGTTGCAACCGTTAACTGCCACGGTTTGCGAGCTATACACCTTAGTTCGGTAATTTTGGAGTGGCGTCCAAAAGCAAAATTTCCCCATCATTTTTTTTTTAAATCTATCAATTAAATAATTAAACTTTTTTTTTCCAGACATTTAATTGCTTATCAGTGTGACGATAGGGATGACCACTTCTGTTATCTAATGCGTCAACACTTTGGGTCATCGCGATGATTCATTGTTATCTCTCTCTGAGTCGTGATAAAAAGTGTACTGCTTCACAAATCTTCTCATTTCGTATTTGGTCACAGTAGTGTCAAGTCTTAAAGTTTAGTTTTGTCGAGTTGATTGAAAAATGAGTGCAAACGATATAAGCGATGGGGAAGAATTCATTAATGAGTGTCAAAGGCAATGCTAAAAGATCTAGACAAGGATACGATGGAGTTTGTGGATCAATGTTTAAAAAGAGCAATAGAAGCTGGACCGAGCGGAACGAAAAAGAAGATGAAGGGGGTAAGTCAATTATTATATATTTTTCCCTATCCAGATTAAATTTAAATGTAAGTCGATTGACCTGATTAATTTATCGAAATCGGTGTCGTCCCTGAATTCCACGTTATCAATCTCGTCGTGAAGTTGTTGAGCTTCTCCGTAGAACCATATCACTCGCTTGGGCTGTGGTTCGATAAGTTTTTCCCTATGTTCTAAGAATTTTTTTAAAAAGTATGTTTTTCCACTTCCACTGGCACCAGCGCAGACTGCCGTGAAAGGGTGATGTAACTTTAACAGAGACATGGTAAATAATGACACGATTTTTTTCATGTAAGTGGTTTTTATTGAACAAAATTTTTCGATACAAAATTATACACTCGCACGTCATTATGCTTACTGAATCGCGAAACAATTGCTTTCATGCTCTCGCTCTTACATTTACAAAAAATATAATATATAACGTAATGTCCACACACTTTGCTGTTGACCGACTGCAGCGCCACATCGTTGTAGGTGAGTCGTTTGTATTTGCTCAGAAATGAGTTGATTTTCCCATCCACGAATTGTGAGGGCGGTCTTCCAAAAGAGTCAAAAAATTCAGCTGTCACGTTGTCGTGCAGGTATATTGCTAACCAGTGGCTTCCTTCCTCTGTATGAACGTCGGTGTTAACCACGAAAGCAGCTGGATACTTGTGAACGCCGTTTGGTAAAGTGTCGCTTGCGAATACATCTCTGAATATCTGCTTTGTGACTGGATTTGATGTCAATGCATTTTTTATCTGCTCGGAGTCCATTTAACTCGAGAAATCACACAAAACACTTCTAGCTTTGGTTATCTCGATCAAGTTTTGAAACTCGCCGTAGACTATCACAGAGATTGTTTTTTGAAGAGCTTTGGAAAATTTCAGTTCGACGCGCAAATTTCCTTGTCTGAGTAGATGTAAATGTCCGCATTCACTCTGGTCGGGAAGCAGAGAGAAACAAAACAGTGCGTATCCTCTTTTGAACTCTTCTCTCGTCAGATCAATGCCGCGATCTTCTCCAGATCTAAACAAGTTGTTGTACGCTCTTACTATGTTCCCCGTCGTGAAATTCGGCTCCAAAGCTTTGTGAGGGACCGGACGGCCATCGACGTACACAGATATGAAATTCAAGTCGTAATGTTTGAATTCAAAGGGGTTAGTATTATATGTACCATTATATGCCTCGTTATCCACTAGCCCGATCACGACTCTGTTTGGCATCGGTCCCAGAAAAACGTTGTCTTGCACAAAGGACATGTTTCCTTTAGCAACGGAGTATACTTTACAGATCACTCTGTTGATCGGATACTTTGCCGTAGTTTTTTCCAGAGCTTTAGCATGTCCTATAGCCACAGCAGGACTTACTTTCACTTTTCGCACGAATAGGCTAGCGTGGTCTATCACTACGTTGTAATCCTCGGCCGCGGCCACTAAGCAGAACGAAGGTTTCGTGCGCACCAAACGCACCTTCATATCAACGAGATTGAGCAAAAGTCTCTGTTGAAAAAATAGCGAGCAGTGAAGTCTTCCCATCAGATCGTATGATCGACTCTTGGCGATGTATCCACCTCGTTTTTTCATTCCTTCATTGTTCTCGAGATTGTTCATGTATCC
Source organism: Pholcus phalangioides (assembly GCF_987345545.1). Classification (NCBI taxonomy): domain Eukaryota; kingdom Metazoa; phylum Arthropoda; class Arachnida; order Araneae; family Pholcidae; genus Pholcus; species Pholcus phalangioides. The sequence continues at coordinate 28,545,265 of NW_028301604.1, read as the reverse complement.
AGCGGTGTCTTTGATATAACCCTCCATAGCGAGGGGTCCATTTTTAGCGTCCTGGCCATAATTCAGCAGAGTCTCAATGTAGGCGCGATAAGGGTAAGTGTGGGAAGAGTTTGTGATGTTCCGACCGTTCAGAGTGATGTCTATCTGAGAAAACAATGAATGTAGAAGCAAATTTACTGGTGCCACTAGCTCGTTTTCGGGCAGTGGCGTATCGTCTCCTTTCGTCACTCGCACTCGAACATGTAATTGGGTAGCAGACAGGTCCATGTAATTTTCAGCGCATCCAGTCACGTTGAATTCCAAAGGAGCACCAATATCCTTTATGCTAGATAGAGGTAGAAACTCGATCCATTCACCTCCTTCTATTGCGGTCTGTGTGGGTGGAAGCGAGAAGAGATCGACTTCGCTCTTCAGGCATTCGGACGAGTGTTCCATTATCATAGCCATGTTAATCGAAAATGTCAGGTGTTGACGCTTTCCTCACTCTCTTGCGAATGACTCTATTCTTCACTTTACGCTTTCTTTTATGACCGCCTAACATCTTCTTGAGCTTTCCAGAGGCCTTGTCTGTCAGCATTCTACCCGCTTCTTTCGCTCTCTCGGTTGCAGCCATTCTAGCGTCTCTTCCCTGAACCAAATCGTTGGCGAAATCTACACCAGAACGAAGCACTTGTTTGCCAAGCGCTCTCGCACCGCTCTTGAACAGGGGAATAGCTGACCTGAAAAGAGAGCCGAATATAGAACCGATACCATATCCGCGCTGCAGGTTTGAACCTTGATAATATGAGAGTCCATGACCGGCTTGATTGAGGTAGTGGTGCGTCACGCTATCGACGCAGCATCTATATTGCTTATATGGCATTTTCACAGATGTTTCAATCGGAAGTGAAGTTTCACTATCACCTTTCCACGCTCGAATGATACAAAACGTCCCGTGTGCGTCTTTATATAAATGTGAATCGTCTCGAAAGTTTTCCTCGCAAGCCCAACGTAGTGACCCCTTTCAAAAGAGGCGTTAACGATCTCTCCGTCTTGGCCCGTAACCTTGACAATTTTTAACAGTGGTGAGTAAATGTTTCCAACAACCTGGGGTTCAACAATATCACAATATACGTATAACAAGCGAAAGTCTAGTTTAACGTCCGACACTGAAACACCTTCGAGGAGAGGACCCTTTAATTCACCAGGTTCGAATCCCAGGATTTCAGCTATGCCGGAGTGAAGAATAAGTCTGGCACTTTTCTTGAGGTTGCGGTTGAACGTTATAACTATCTTATCTTGAAAATTTTGAGAGATGGCTTTTATCAATTCTTGAGTAGTCTCGTAATAACCACACGGGATTCTTCCACTCTTAAGTAATCCTGTTCCAACATCGAATTCGAAAGAATTTGTTTGTTCCGTGATGTTGTGGAATGCGTGAGGAAAGATTAATTCGGATAAGGCAACCTCGTAATCCGAAGAAAAACTGATTGAGTTTGGCAACTTCACCACAAATTCGAAAGCTTGTTTTCCGGGAAAAAATCAGGAGAGGCGTCGCTGGGGAGGGTGATGTAGAAGGAAGACATCTTTTTCAAATAATGGGCTGCTTCCGCTTGCGTAACCGATATTTATAGCTCGACCCACGAATTAAATTTGTCGGGATAATTTTGCCACTTCACCAAGAATTCCGTCTTTCCTTTATTCTTTCTCTTTCTGATCACTTTCTCGATGGGAAAAGTCTCTTCGGGTTTCGCTTTGACCATTTCTTCAGCGTAAAATGTTCCCTTGATTCTCTGACCCATCAAATCCTTTAATCTATAGACCGGTATTTCTCTCGGTACGCACTCGTCAACCACAAAGATTTCATGTGAGAAGTTTGATTCGTAGCCCTTTTCAAACACATGCTTCGAGCGAGTGATACGAACGTGATCACCGACTTGAAATTTTATCGTTGTTTTATGCAGTTTTTTCGCATACAACGTTCTCCAAACAAGGTCTTCATTATGTTTACCGACTTGAACGGGTTGCATCTTGATACTGCTGTGATAAGTCCTGTTGTAACTAAATAAAAAGTCCTCGATGACGTCCACATACTTGTATGTGTTCTTGGTAGTAAAGTATTTCCACATTCGTGTTTTAAGCGATCTATTAAAACGTTCTATAACAGCGGCTTTGATATCGTCATTTTGAGAAGTGAAAAATCTCACTCCTAGCTTCTTCAAAAAGTCTTGAAACATATTATTAAGAAATTCTTTTCCTTTGTCAGTCTGGAGCACGTCTGGTTTCCGCTCGGAGAAAATATTTGAGAAAGCCGTGGTAATGCTTTTTCCAGTTTTATCTCTGAGCGGGGCAGCCCAAGCATACTTTGAAAACACGTCTATGCATGTCAATAAATATTGATTACCGTCATTATAACGAGCGAGACTTCTCATGTCAACGAGATCTGCCTGAAACTGTTTATCGATACCGGCTACTATTGTTCTGTTGCGTGGGAACTTTTTCCTTCTGTTCTTGTGTAGCCCTTCTCTCCTTCTAACCATTCCCGAATTTTTTTTCTAGATTTTTTCGTAACATGTTGTATAGAGTTGACACCCCCGAAGCTTGCGGGTTGCTTCGGCTCCCGATAAAACTTATCCATGAATGGTTGTCATTCATACTTGCAATATGCTTATATATTTATTTATTATTTTATTTTATTTTTCATTACAGGATAATCGCCACCTCTGCGAAACTTGCGGGAAATGCTTTGCGTTGAGGAAAAATCTCAACCAACACAAGAAGATCCACATGGGAGAAAAACCGTTCAAATGCGAGCGCTGCCCGGTTGCATTTACCAGGAGCAACGACTTGAAACGCCATATATACTAAAGAAGCATCGGCAGGACGGAGGATCCAGCAGAGCTAGCGGATCACCACCACCCAACGGACCGCCACCACCTAACGGACCACCACCACCCAACGGACCACCACCACCACCAGGGCCTAGCGGATCACCACCACCCAACGGAGCCCTCAACGACGTCTTCGTGACTCACAACATCCCTCCCGATGAGGGTCAAGATCGGGACATGCATCTCTTCCTCATCAGCGTAAGGGATAGGCTTCTCTCCCTATTGAGAGAAGCTATTCATCGTCAACGTGCCATCAAGTGGGACGTTGTGGTCACAGCGGTGTTTTCGCGAAGAGGCGCGGATGGTGAAGAGGAGTTGACTAACGCATACTTACGCAGCAAGATGGCTACCGCTCTCGCGGCTGGAGTACTCGAGACGCAACTGGGTGTAGCCTTCGAAAAGGTGAAGAAATCTACAGAAGATTTCGAAGGAAGCGGCAGCGGTTGGGTTCTTGATCAGATCATCTGCCTCGAGCTCAACATCGCTCGCTACCAACCGCTGGCGCCAGCGAGCTACATTCCACTCCCACAGTGGATAGCTCGCAAAAAAGCTGTCCTCAACATCAAGAATCAAGATCAAAAGTGTTTTCTTTGGTCTGTGCTCGCTGCCCTACACCCAGTGGCTAGAAAAGATAACGCCGAGCGAGTTAGCAAATACACAAATTATGAGAATGAGTTGGATACTCGCGGTCTGATATACCCAGTGACTCTCGAACAAATATCCCGGTTTGAAAAACAGAACAACATCACAATCAACGTCTTCGGCGTGGAAGGCGAGGAGATATTCCCAGTGAGAATTACACATGAGAGGATGCCTCGGCATGTTAACTTGCTCCTCATCATGAATGAGGAAACATCTCATTACTGCCTCATTCGGAACACCAGCAGACTTTTTTCCCGCACCACTGCGCACAAAGAAACTTGTCACTATTGTGACTATTGTCTGCAGAGGTTTTCTTCTGTTGAGACCCATGCAAAACATCTCACCCAGTGTAGAGAGCATGGTGCACAAAAGGTTACATATCCCAGTGAAGACGAAAAATGGATGAGCTTCAAGAATGTTGCCTTTCAGTTACCGGTGCCCTACGTTATATATGCAGATTTTGAGGCCATCTTGCCAAAAGTGGAGTCATGCTCACCTGATCCTGCCACTTCCCATTCCATGGCGACATCGCTTCACCGTCCATGCGGTTTCGCATATGTGGTTGTTGGTCCCGATGGTGTGGCTCTCAGGAGACCCACTGTATACAGGGGAGAGGACAGTGTCCATGTATTTCTGGAAAGCATGCTGGAAGAAGAGAAGCTCATTTTGGAAAAAATCAACAACCCGGTGCCCTTGAAGATGACCATCGAGGAAGAGAGACGCTTCCAGAGCCAACAGATATGCACTATCTGTGGCAAACCTCTTGGTAGTGATCGGGTGAGAGATCATTGCCATGTTAGCGGTACATACAGATCAGCGTTACACTCCAAGTGTAACCTGCAGCTCAAGATGGCAAAGCACATCCCGGTGATTTTTCATAACCTGCAGAATTATGATGCTCACTTCATCATGGAAGGGCTTGGTCGGATCAAGGAGAAGCGGATAGAGGTCATTGGTAAAAACATGGAGAAATTTATCTCCTTCAGTTTGGGTCACCTCAGATTTCTGGATTCGTTCCAGTTTTTATCCGCTTCTCTTGATACCCTAGTGAAATCTATGAACCCCGGTGACTTTATAAATATGAAAAGAGCTTTCGGTGAGAAGACACCGCTTCTCCTTCGTAAGGGAGTTTATCCTTACGAATATATGACCTCCATGGATAAGTTTGACGAACCGGTGCTTCCCCCCATAGAGGCCTTTTACACCTCCTTGGGTAGGGAAAACATATCCACAGATGACTATCAGCATGCGCAACTGGTGTGGGACACCTTCCATATGCTGTCCTTAGGTGACTATCACGACTTGTATGTGGAGACAGACGTGTTGTTGCTAGCAGACATCTTTCAGAATTTTAGAAAGTTGTGTCTGAAAAACTATAAAATTGATCCCGCCCACATGTATACATCCCCTGGTCTCGCCTGGAACGCCTGTCTGAAGATGACGGGCGAAAGATTGGAACTTATAACAGATCCAGACATCCACCTGTTTCTCGAGAAAGGCATCAGAGGAGGGGTTTCATGCATCACTAGAAGACACAGTCGAGCCAACAACCCAATGGTTCCAGGATTCAACCCCGGTGAGAAGAAAAAATGGATCATATATTGGGACGTCAACAACTTGTATGGCAAATGTATGATGGAACCCCTCCCAGTGAGTGATTTCCGGTGGATGACGTCTAGTGAAGTGGAGTCAACAGACTTCAACATCATCCCCGATGATAGCGCCAAGGGGTACATTTTGGAGGTTGATCTTGAATACCCGGTGAACGTTCACGACCTCCATAACGATTTCCCTTTGGCGGCTGAAAACGTGAAAATATCCGGTGATATGTACTCTGAGTACATGAGGAAAACCGGTGGGCCATCGAATCCGTGCGTCAAACTAGCTCCAAATTTGAATGATAAGGTCGCGTACGTCATCCATTATAAAAATCTGAAACTCTATACAGCGCTGGGGATACGAGTTACACCGATTCGTCGTGTCCTCGAGTTCTCTCAGCGACCATGGCTCCGCCCGTACATTGCATTCAACACCGAGAAGAGAAAGGGAGCCACCGGTGACTTTGAAAAAGATTTTTATAAGTTGATGAACAATGCAGTGTATGGGAAGTCGCTGGAGAATCTCAGGAAACATAACAACATCCACTTAGTACACAAGGAGAAGAGAGCAAAAAAATTAATCGCATCCCCAGCATTCGAAAGCTTCAAGATTATTAATAAAGACCTGGTCGTGCTAAAAATGAAGAAGACTACCATCAGGTTGGATCGCCCGATATACACCGGTGTTACTATTTTAGATTTATCGAAGCATCTGATGGTGGACTTCCACTATAATTTCGTCAAGGAAAAGTACGGCCAGGATGCGACCTTATTGTTCACCGACACGGATTCGTTGTGCTACGAAATTTATACCGATGACATTTACGAAGATATGCTGAGAGATTCCCACAAATTCGACACATCTAACTACCCCAGTGACCACAAATTGTACAGCGAGCGAAACAAGAAGGTCATCGGGGTGATGAAGGATGAGACGGCAGGGAAACCGGTGATCGAATTTGTGGGACTGCGTCCAAAGATGTATAGTTTTATTACCGGTGACTGTGAAAAAAAGACTGCGAAGGGTGTCGTGCGCTCGGTTGTCAGTAAAGAAATCAGACATGCAGATTATCTAAATTGTCTGCGCAATAATTCTTTCATGAGGCACGACATGCCTAAAATTCAATCCCGGTGTCATGTGCTGCAAACAATTCAACACCGAAAAATCAGTTTGTCGGCACATGACAATAAAAGGTATATTTTAGACGATGGCATAAGCACTTTAGCTTATGGCCATTGTAGCATCCGGTGATTTTTTTTTATATAGTTTTATTTATACACGTTGTTATTTTTCATAGTTTTTATATCTGTTTGATAGTCTTTATATTTTTTTCTGCACATTCCGGTGATTTTATTATATAATCATCTCTCGAATGAAAAGATGACTCCCTTCCCATCGTGATGCTCATCAATAAATATGGGTGTGGTGGCTTCAGTAGTGGTCTTCAATTATGTGGTAATCTTCAATTAATATAGTTGTGGTGGCTTCAGTAGTGGTGATGTTGGATATTAGTGGTGGCCTGCAATCAAAAGTGGTGGTCTTCAATTGTGTAGTGGTCTTCAATAAATATAGTTGTGTTAGTGAATGAACAGTGCTTCATGGACGCTGTATATATATTTTAATTGGTGCTGGGTTTTTTTTGTATATATATTATTTAATTGATTTTGGTGAAGGGTTTATATGTATTCTTTCTTTTGATTTTTATATTTTTGGTGTTGGGTTTTTGTGTATATATTTCATTTGCATTGATTGTGTTAGAAATAAATGGTTTTTTTTATTCATTAATCAAAGTTTCTGTCGTTATTTGCGTATCTCATTGTTTTTCTGGGAATGACCCCCTTAAAATCGGTAATTTATGGATGACCCCTCTTACTTAGGAAGATGTAATTAATCCCCTTACAGAGTGGAAAAAAGATCTCTTTCGTGAATCAGACGTTTAAGAATACACCCCTTATCAGTTTAATAATAATCGTCGATAGTGCTCGGGAAAAAAGTAATTCAGCAATGACCCCCTCTTATGACTCAAGAAAAAAAATAACGACTGACCAAGTTATCATTGCAGCTGCGGAAAGGGGGCAGCGTTGTCGTCATGGGTTGGGAGTGATCAGACACTAAAGTTTTATTTAAGAAAGACCCCTTATCACAGAAGAAAATGACTCAGGTGCTGGCTGCGGAAAAGTGGGGGATGGCTGCGGAACAGAAGGATGCGGTGGCTGCGGAATGGGGAATGGCTGCGGATGCGGCGGCTGCGGTGAGGCAGAAGCCCCTTTTTGCCCCTACTTTCGCCAATTAACCTATCCTTAAGAACGGTGAATGGATTCTCCGTTGGAGGTTGGAAAACCAAATCTGAAATACGTGTCAGAGTTTGAGAATCCAAAGCTGCCACAACATAATTGAATTTTGTTCTTTCATTCGTAATTCGAGAAATTTGGAAATTTGCTTCAATTTGAGCAAAATATAATCGTGGATTATTTGACCAAAAAGGGGGAATTTTCATCGCAACTGTAGCGACGGTTCCTTCCGGCTCTTCGTCTGTCATACTGATGGTCGGGGAAAAGGGGAGAGAGGAATACTACGCACAAATGATAGAGAGGGGCGAACGGAATAATAATGAAAAAAAAAGAAAAGGGAGAAAAACAAGGCAATAAATTTCGTGGGTGGCTGGAAACTACAAGGGGCCTTTTAAGGGAAATGAGACTTACCCATCTGGCCTGTGGAAGCAGCTATGTCGTATTATATGCATAGGCGTTGCCGACGAAAAATGTTGCGTGTTTCATCAACTGGTCACCAATTCTGTCGTTTGATGTTTGTGTGTCTTAGACATTGTACACACCTTTTTGACACAACAGATTATTTCATCATATTAAATTTATTCCGCTTAAAATATAGAAATATTTACACCATGACAACTAGGAGAGCATAACTGCGTGTGTGTTTTCTAGCTCTCTCTATCTTCTCTCTGCCCAGTCTGCATTGGCGACCGGCACACGTTATTGTCGACCGCCACAACAAGATATGTTGTGATGAGAAAAGGGGGGGGGGGGTGGTTGGTCACCAAAGGCGACAGGGGGGGGGGCAGAGCCCCCTAGTATATATATATATATATATTTGTATGTATATATACCATTTTTAGTGTATTTTCAAAAGCTCCCCCCCCCCCTCGAATGACGGCCCCGTATTTGTCAACACATTGATGGATTAGCAGGGGTTCTCAAACTGTGCCAACCTTTGTCAGGGGTGCAGTTTCGCAGTGGTCTTGACAAAGGTTTTTCAAAGAAATGCTTTTCTTACAACTGCTCTTCACATAGACGTACGCAGAATTTTCTCGGGGGGTGGGGATTCAGATTTGTTTTTCTTTCTGGGGGGTTTACGTTTTTTCCGGCAAAATAACACTATAATCTTGGCTTAAGGGGGGGGGGGAGTGTTAGAACCCCAAATCCCCCCTTTGCGTAAGGGGCTTCTAAGGGGACTTCTTCATTCACGCCAATGGCTCTTCATAAGAGAAATGGGCGGCGCGGGTGGAAAATGTTTGAGATTGAGAACCCGTTTTTTAGGAAAACGGATAAACACCGTGATGATTGCTCGTCGCTTACTAACATTATCAAAACACGGTTTCTGTTTTTTTCTCTTTCATTTTATTGTATTGAATATCTGTTATTTCCGTGGATTTGAATTGGAATGTCGTGTGTTGTGAAAGAGGCACAAGATTTTTTTCTGATGCAAATAATGAACATCTCACACACAATACATATCTCTGTATTTCTTACAAACTCGAAACCAGTTTATTGCATCATCCGCGCGTTCATTGAAATTGGTTATGTATATAACACTGCCAAAAGCAGTGCCGTGCCATCTTAAGGCATGGGCACGACCAGGGGACAGGGCCGTCTTAAGAGCATCATGGGCCCCCGGGCCAAGTGATTTTTCTGAGGCCGTACCAGGCAAATTCTTTAAAATTTCAACTATATCTCATTTTTGTGAGGCCCCTTTTCTCTTGAGGCCCCTGGGCCGTGCCCGGGTGGGTCCATGGCTTAAGACGGCACTGCCCGGGAGAACTCAAGATAAAAAAGGCTTCACAAAAGAGAGATGTGGTTGAGATTTTCGAGAATTTGCCTGGTAGGTAGGGCCTCAGAAAAATCATTTGGCCCTTGGCCCATGATGCTCTTAAGACGGCCCTGCATATAGGAGGAATCTATAATTCCGGGGTGTCATAAATAATGGATGCACTCTGATAATTTGTGATTAACGACCACGTATACATTTATCGCTAATAACAATCATTTTCATAATGATACGGTGGCCATAAAAAAATTACAGTTGCGTCATCGAGGTGTATGACGCAATTTCTCGCTTCATCTCATTAACGGTGATATTTTGTTTAGAAAGTATCGAAATTAGCTTCTGCGGATTATAGGCATGTATTTTTATTGTGTCTAACTAATTCTGTTGTGTCTCTATCTTGATTGAAGTATAATTATTTAAATCTTTATGCAATAATATTATAATATAATAACATTATGCAATAATAATATTCGAAACAACGGTTTGATACAAGAAGTCATTAAAAACATATATAAACAGGACTTGTAGTCTTTTGAGGATTAATGGATTTATTGCAGCGCTTCTCAACCTTTTTTGACCCACGGAGCCCTTTCCGGTATGTAATTTCTATGGCGGAGCCCCGTAGGCCTATTTTTTATTTATTCATCAAAGTTTCTGACCTATTTTTATTATTCAAAAATATTAATAATTATTTTTTTCAAATTTACTGGTTTTTATTATTTATTTTCCTCGAGTGGCCACGGAGCCCCTGGGAGTTCACACGGGGCCCTAAGGGCTCTACGGAGCACTAGTTGAGAACCGCTGGTTTATTGGAATCCTCCAATATTGCCAAACTGATTGATTTGGCATGAACAGGCTGGTACGGTTACTAGTTGGCGAGATGTCACTTTTCCCGCTCAAAGGCTTCTCTTCTTTACCCTTCAGAACGCCTGCGGTCATTTTCGCTCTCTCCGCCTCGCCAGTATGTGAGGGGACATCGAGATGAGCATCGATGTATTTTCTCTTTTGAAATCGCTCTCTTTGTCGACTCCCCAGTATGTGTTCGACCTAAGGCTATCAAATGGTGAACGAAGGAGCTCAAATGACAAAAAAAAAAAGAAAAAAAAAAGGCAAATACGGTCCATCGAGAGAAAACTAAACCGTATGAAGAGAATCGGACAGGATATCCATGACACTATGGCCTCCTTTTGAAGAGCTCGAGCACTTTTCAAACGAGCAGTAAGACAAGCCAAATTCAGCCCCTGGAAGAGACTCTGCTCGCAAACTAATACGGCATATGGTATTCCCTATAACAGTGGCTCTCAACCTTTGAAATCCCGCGGCCCGGTTGATTTCTTTTTTCGTGATTTCAAGGCCCGGCCATACACGACTAATGAGAAATAAATGGGTAAAAATGAAACAATAAACCACTCACGGCTCGGTTTGACCGATATCAGGGCCCGGAAGGTTGAGAAACTCTGCCCTATAAGACAATATTTCGGTCCAGGTGAATGCAGATGCAACTCCCAGGGCAGTCCAGCTCCCCACCAAAACATATAGTGGAGCAACATATGGCAAGCCTTTTCCAGAGTTGTGTACATCAGTACCGTTAGAAAACGACCATCTGAACAGCCCTCTTTCAGAGCCACCATTTGAGGAACATAAGGACTTACGAATAATAAATAGACTCAACCCGAAAAAAGCAGCAGGGCCAGACAATCTCACCAATCGCATCGTACAAGCCATTGTACGTGCCAATATTCACTATTTCAAAAATTTCTTGCCACTGCTTACAACACTCTGTACTTTCCACCCCAGCATTCAAACCTTGAAGGCTGGTGCTTCATCCCAAGAGAGGACTTGGCGTAACCAACTACATTCGTCCCATTACGCTGACTTCCAACTTGGGAGAGGTGCCCGAAAAACTTCTTATGCAAAGATTTTCCTACTATGTTGAGCGGGACGGCCTCCTTTTCATCCTCTTCAATTTGGTTTGCGTATGGGTCGCACAACGGATGACGCCTTTCATCATCTAATGGAACAGATTGAGAATAGGAGGAAGGAGCATCCACTCACAGCCGTTATCTCCCTCGAAGAAGTGTGCGTCATGAGATAATACCTAATAAATTTCGAAGGATGTCTATTTCTCTTCAGCTATGAAAAATTTTTGGGAAAATTTTTACGGAACGCACCATACTCTCAACACAAGTACAGCACCACCATCCAAGACATTAGTTCGAGGTTGCCCCGGGACTCATGTAGTGGGCCCACTTTTTGGAATACTGCATTCGATACATTACTTCGACTCCAGTGGTCTCCAGGGGTCACAGCACAAGCCTTTGCCGATGACTTCCTTCTCTTGGTGTCTGCTACGGAACCCATTGAAATTACAGCCTCTGCCAACGCTGCGTTGACAAAGACCTCCGAATGATTACAATAAAATGATCTTCAAGTGAAACAATCCAAATCATAATTTCTATGGCCAAAAAAGAGGAAATAGAGGCCCACTATGAAAATTAATCAGTAACGAATTAAGTTTGCCAAAAAATGTCTCAAAATTTTAGATAAATGGTTCGACAACAAGCTAAATTTTTTAGTAAAATTTCAGCGTGTGCTAAAACGCACACGCACATTACTTACTTAGAAAAACGACCAATACCCTGGATCATTTCATCGGGTGCAGAGTGGGGATACCATCGTAATCTGAAGAATACCCTCTACAGAACTATGCTGTATCGACAGATTGCCTTTGGGGCTCCCATCTGGTTTTCATCTCCCTCTGCTCGGCTAGTGGCAAAGTCCACTCACCATCTCTTACCACTGTTTTTCTCTTGAGGATTGGTCTACTTCACAGTTCTTGTGGAAGAAAAGAATCGCCGGGAGCCCGCTGTGTCTCCAGGAGATAGAAAATCTCTTCGCCTTCCTGGAATCCAATTTGAGGCTACTGCATGTGAACCAGATTTCCAATCCTCCGTCATCATATGATGAATCAAGAAAATTGATGCATGGTACGAGCTACCAAGTACAAGAGCTAAGGGTCGTCTGACGCAAGCAACATCATAAATTCATCGTAATTTCAAGCGTCTTTTTTCATATAGAAAGGCTGATCTTAAGCGGGTGGGGAAACTGGACTGGGATGTGTTTTCTTCCCCCAGATAGTTGATGATGAACTAGGATGTGTACTATTTTCGCTTGTCATCATTGAGTTACATGGACTAGGATGTGTTGCCTATGTGCAATGTCCCTAGACTTGTATCACTTTTCCTACCAATGTGCCTAAGTCAGCTTTTTAATGATGTATATTCTTTTATTTCTGTTCTGTACGTGTTGTTTTGCAACAGCTATGCACAATAATTCTCCAGAGTGTAATGTTATGCACAATTCGCAAATTTAATTATTCGTACAATGTTTTCGCACCATTTTATTTTTTATATACTGTATTTTGTTTTCTGATCTTATCCTGTATGCAATATTTCGAACCATGTTTGCATTTGAACTATCTTGCTTGTTTAAATTAATACAATTTCTGACTTGGGACCCGTGATGTCACCATGTGGTCTGCCACGAATGTTGTCTTCGTGTGAGTTTTTTTTTTTTTGCTGTCCAGCGCTTCCCCCATACGTTAGACGTTCCTCAGGAATGTTAACGTGGGGGCGCGTTCGGTTTAATAAAGTATAAGTGCGAAGCAAAAAAAAAAAAAAAAAAAAACCAGAAAAATCAATTGCTCGAGCTGATAACAGAAAAACAGCACACGAAGTTTCAAAACACATAATATAGAAAACTGGAATGCATTAAACATGTAAAAAATTTCATTTAATTGTAAGAACCAGAATGAAAGATCAGAATGAAAAACATCTTTATGGGTTGTTTTTTTTCAGCCATCTGCTTCAATACAAATACAAAACCACAACAGGCAAAATGCCCAACGAAGTGCTGAAGAAAAAAGACATTTTTTTTTCGTTGTGCATTCTGCCTGTTGTGTTCTTGTATTTGTATTTGACATGCAGAAAATTTCTCTGTTCGCATCCCATGAAATTGTTCTCATTAAAAATAAAATTCTCATCACAGTGACCTCCTGTGGGGCGGTGGAAAACATGGATCAAGATCATAGTTTCCCAACCTTTTTGTCCCATCACCCCGCTTCTTCAGAAATTTTTTCCTCTATCGCCCCCCATATCTAACCCATAGGATTCTATGTTATACCCGTGGCTTCTACCCCCCCCCCCGGGACATTCTATCGCCCACAGGGGACATTAAGAATCACTGATCTAAATCATAGGTTCCCAACCTTTTTGGAATTAGCACCCCCCCCCCCCCAGTAAACTACATTGTACATAATATATTGAAAACAAGGACAAGTTTTTAAATTAATTTATTGATTTAATTGGTATTTATAATACCAACCTCTAATACAACATGCATAGATGCACTTGGTCCACTTCACTGTAGCACGCGCCCAGGAAACGCGCGCAGATCTATATGGCCTTGAATTTTCTGCAGTGCTGTCCTAAACGCCAACTCAATAGCATCGTTTGTATGGAAAATGAAAAAATAAGAGAGAAAACCTCCACCCACCAAAGCCAAGTTTTTCACTGAACCTTTTCCAAACAAACCTAATTTGGCGGGAAAACTGGCAACTCTGCTTGCGAAAAATCGCAAAGGATTATGGGAAAAGGGTATGCGCAGCGAAACTCCCCAAGAGGATGTAAATCAACACTAGCCATAGAGAGTGTGTGTGCTATAGAAGGTGTTGATGTAAATATAGTATTTCTTCCTCTCTTTTCTTTACTCTTCTCCCTACGAGTGGAAAAAAGTCAAGTCGACGTCAGAACTGTTAATGCTATCGCAATATTGCACATGTAAACCGGGCTAATATGACTTGAACACAAAATGCCCCCCCCCCCCCCCACAGACTTCTCAGCGCCACCGGTGGGCGGTAGCGCTCAAGTTGGGAACCACTGATCTAGTTAAAAAAAAATATTGGCGACAGCGTCCATCACGAGATGGCGCTGTCCCCATCATGAAGCAGAAACGCGCATGTGCAGATGTGGTGGCGGGAATGTGCGTCCCGCCGTCTTAATTTCTTCGAGTACACTGAATCTCTGAGGAAAATGGATACTATGCAAAAAAAGTTTTACGATCTTCTAAATCAGTCAGTTGAAAATAAGGATGTTAACAACTTTTATTTGACGAATGAGAAATATAATTCAGTGTTGCATGAAGTGAAAGAAGCTAAAAGAGCAAAAATTAAACAAACTGCCGCTGTGGTGGTCGAGTGGTTATAGTGCCGGACTCGTGATGCGAGGATCCGGGTACGAACCCCACAGTGGTGGTCGGCTGAAGTTGGTTTTCTGTGGTTCCCAACTTCAAGGCGCAAATGCGAGCCGATCTCCCCGTTTAAAAGTCTCGCCACAGAGAGCAACAGTCCTACAACGGTAAATCATCCAACCATAACACTTCACTCATAGTTAGTAAAACTGGGGCAGATGACAGCACTACACATAACAAGCATTACACAGAAACAAACTTTACGTCAGGTTGCACTACACGTACATGCACATTCCCGCATGTACCGATTCGTTGGGGGGTTCCGCGGGGGGGGGGGGTGCATGTGTGGTGTAGCAGTAGTAGGTAGGGGCTCGGGGATCCATGATGTTTTCAAGTCAGCCACCTCGTTGGGCAATTTGCCTGTTGTGGCGTTGTATTTGTATTTTTGTATTTGTACTGTCCACTACAGACGTTTGAAACGTTATGATGTTCTTCGCATAGGAGGAGAAGATAAGCTTATAGTGCCTCTGTCCGCAGAAAATAAAGAAATCATCTACTACGTGACTTTCGATGAATTGTTCAAAGTTATAGATGAAGCTCATATCGCAGTTGGCCACGGCGGCAGAATCCGAATGATCAAAGAACTGAACCATAAGTATAAGAACGTGACTGTAGAGTCAATTGTAAAGTATTTACGAATTTGTGAACCATGTCAAAAAAAAAACAAAAAAGTTTGAGAAAAAGGTCTTGTTGTTAAGCCCATTCTACATGATGAGATGAACTCAAGATGCCAAATTGATTTGATTGACATGCAGTCGAACCCAGACGGTGAAATGAAATTCATTTTTGTTTATCAAGACCATTTAACGAAGTTCGTTCTTCTCCGACCCTTAAAAAACAAAAAAGCTGAGGAAGTTGCTCATCATCTGTTGGATATTTTCACAACTTTTGATGCACCAAACATTCTTCACTCCGACAACGGAAGAGAATTTTGTAACCAGATAATAAATCGTTTGTGTGCAATGTGGAAGGATCTGAAAATAGTGCACGGTAAACCGCGACACAGTGAGTCACAAGGTTCTGTTGAGCGTGCCAACCAAGATGTTGAGAACATGTTGGCTACATGAATGGAGAGGAACAACTCAACAAAGTGGTCGGACGGTTTGAGATTCATTCAAGCGATGAAAAATAGAGCCTATCACGACGGCATCAAATGTTCTCCTTATGAAGCCATGTTTGGAGTTTCTATGAAACTGGGAATCGCAAGCTGTGCTATCCCACAAAAGTTCACAAGCAATATGACAACCGAAGAAGATTTAGAAAAAATCATTGTAGATTGTGAACAAAAGAGTGACGTAGAAAATGTTGAAGACGGAAATGAACCAGCATGTAATGAAACAGAAAACACTGAAACCACGGAAGTGAGCGCATCCCCGAGTGACAAAACTGCAAAAGAAGAAACCCCTAATACAGCAATTACAGCTGTTGACCGAGCTGAAAAAGTAAAACGGTTCCGGGAGATCGCAAGAGACGGGCTTGCGAAACAAGCGAAAAAAATGAAAGAAACGTCCTCCAAAATGCTCCAAAAACCAACACTCGGACAAAATGTGATATTGAAGGTGCCGGACATTGATAGAGCAATGGATCCGAAATCCATAAGCTGTAATCCATCCAGCTGTAATTACAGCCGTTATAGATGGAGAATTTTATGAGCTGGACACCAAGAAGGGAAAGCTGAAAGCGTTATATACCAGGAATCAATTCACATTATGCCGAGAAAATTTTCTAAGCATTTAAGAAGTTGGAGATGAGAGAGTAAGTGTTCGTGAAGTCGTGAAAAAACTTTCTTTAGTTGGTGGACAAGGTTTTAAAAAATGCAACTGTGTAAAAAAGTGCACCTCGAAAACGTGCTTATGTAGATCGGCCAATTTACTGTGCAACAGCAAGTGCCACAACAGCCAACCTTGCTGCAATAAATTAGTAAATATTTCGATGAATGTGATTCTGTGGCAGAGACAGTTTCTCAGTAAGTTTTTCAGACAGTTTCTCAGTCAGGGAAATTAAATCATTTATTTTAAAAGTGATAGTCTTCTACACCTCTTATATGATCCGAAAATTTCTTTACGCCAGTGTACGATATAATGTTTAGCTATAAAATCCAATATTTTCCCCTTCTTTTTCTTGTATCAATTTTTCCTGTTACCTCTTGGTGTTTTTCTCTATTGTTTTCTGACAGTGCCGTCTTAAGGCATTTGCCCACCCGGCAACGACTCGGGGGCTCAAGAGAAAAAGGGCCTCACAAAAATGAGACTTGGTTGAAATTTTTAAGAATTTGCCAGGTAGGGGGCCCCATGATGCTCTTAAGACGACCCGTTTTCTGTACTGTAAAGTTACAAGCAAGGTCGTCTTAAAAGCATTGTGAGCCCCAGGATAAAGGGATTTTTCTGAGGCTCCATAACTGGATAGAAATACTTGTCTATCAATTCATATGCTTAAACTCGCTAATTTTTTTACCATATACCAATTTTATGAGACCCCTGTTTTGTACTTGAGGCCGCCCCAGGCAGTGCACTGCTGGTTCCATGTATTAAGACGGCAACAGCTGTAAGTAAGCTCGTAAAAGCCCGAAATGAGAACATTTGTTATAATTTACGTCATCATCACCAATTAATTACAGTCCACCCATTCATAATGAAGCAGAAAACAGCGAAAACATTCACAATACGCGAAGTTTGTTGGAACAGTACCGTTTTGAAACAAATGCGTTATAGCAAAATGAGAATTTTTTATTTTAAATGAATGATACGCACTTCTTAACAATCTTAGTGTTCTTTAAACAAATATAGGTTAAATCAATTTTATTTTTTTACAATATTTGTGAATCGTTTTTTTTTCTTAGTACAGTCGACCCGTTTGTAATGAAGTCGGGAAATTGATCAAATCTATTCGTTGTACATTAGCTTCGTTATATTCATACCGACCTAGAAAATGATGCGCTAAGCAAGATAAAAAAAAAAAAAAAAAACAGACAGGACTCAACGGAAACAATAAAAACGGTTAAGGGGTCTCACTACTCTTTGACGCTTCAAAAAATCGATTTTTCAAAAATAATTTTAAAAAATTCTTCATTTCATGAGGAATCGAATGCAAAAAACCGCTTGTCGATCGGCCATTTCTTTCTTCTGCTATTTAAGAAAAAAGAATTGTAAACAAAGAAATTTAAAGGTCCTTTTAAATGGCCCTTTAAACGCCCATCTTTTGAATATAGATATTTCTCTGTTTTTCGTGACTTTTTTTCGGAGCAAGTGGAGATTTTTTTCAAGAAAAGAAAGATATTGAATCTATCTATCTTACAGACTACTTTAAAGAAGAAAAACAGAAGATAAGCACTTTATACCACTCCAGAACATTGTTTGTTTACATTCGTATGAAACCACGCTATTTCCACATCTCATTTTTATTTTTGATCTTGTTTATATTGAGTTCTTGGTAATATTGAATTTTTGAAATATACTTTTTATTAATTAGTTTCGCTTTATTCGTGGATAATGAATTCAAAGTACTTGAAGCAATGTGGGTACAGATCACGAAAGCGTAGGTTTTATGGAAACCAGCATACTCTCAAGAGTGAAAGGATGGACGACACAGCATCCACAAGTGCATCTGCAAAGAAACTGAACTTGAGTGTTCCTAGCTTCAAAATTCCACAAAGCCCTGCAACGTCTTCGATTGAAGGATATAGACTTATTGAGATATCACTATTTATTTCAAATTTAAAGAGTTTGTTGTGCTGCAAAACTTGTCATGGTGAAATTGATGTAACAGAGGGTCAAATCAGAGGCTTAGCATCAAATTTCATCATAAACTGTAGTAAATGTAAATATTTGAAGCCGATACGGTCTTCTCGAATGATTGGGAAAAACCATCATATTGCTGAGATAAACAGAAGAGCCATATATGCTATGCGCTGTTTGGGAAAAGGACTGGCGAGTCTAAAAACATTCTGTGCGACAATGAATCTTCCTTCACCTGTCACACAAAATGCATATGATAAAATTACAAATAAGATTAGAGACGCTTCTACAAATGTGGCAATAATTTCTATGAAAGAAGCTGCTGAGAATGAAATTTCTCTCACTGGATCCACAGAGATTTCTGTGAGTGGAGACGGTACCTGGAAAACTAGGGGCCACACTTCTCGGATTGGTGTGTGCACTGTGGTTGGCGCACAAAGCGGTAAAGCCATAGACACCGAAGTAATGTCAAGTTACTGTAAAAAATGTGAATTTTCTGCTTCTACTTCCCATGAATGTATTCAGAATCATGTGGGATCAGCAGGGAAGATGGAAGTTGACGGTACGAGGCGAATTTTCGAACGATCCATTGAGAGACGGGGTGTGAAATATGTGCAATACATTGGTGATGGTGATGCAAAGACATTTCTGGAAGTGAGTCGATGTAAGCCCTATGGAAAAGATGTGCCAATCGCCAAAATAGAATGTGTGGGACATGTTCAAAAGCGCATGGGGACTAGACTTCGCAAATTAAAAACCGAAATGAAAGGAGTGAAACTTGAAGATGGGAAACCGCTCAGTGGAAAAGGACGTCTAACTGACAAACTTATCGATAAGTTATCATGTTATTATGGAAATGCAATAAGAAATAACAGTGACTCGTTAGAAGATATGCGGAAAGCTGTCTGGGCAATTTACTGCCATACTTGTTCAACTGATGCTGAACCGATGCACTTCTTTTGTCCCCAAGGTTCAGACTCCTGGTGTAAGTACCAAAAATATAAACAGTCACCCAAAGGTCAAGTACATCAGTATCATCATAGGAACCCTATTCCTCCAGCGATTGCAAAACACATCAAAAAGGTTTTTATACATTTATCAGAGCCTGAGCTTCTAAAGAGATGTTTAGGAGCTAAAACTCAAAACAACAATGAGTAGCTAAACAACTTAATTTGGAAATTTTGCCCTAAAGTGTCAGGATGTGGGCGAAAAATAGCAGAAATTGCAGTCAATGAAGCTGTAATAAGTTTTAATGAGGGAGCAACTGCTAGGGCAAAGGTCCTGAGTGCACTAGGAATGGAGCCTGGTTGTTTTTTTCATACAGCAGCTACGAAAGCAGATCAGCAGCGTGTGCGAGTTGCTGAAAGACGTGCTGACTTGACCACATTAGAGGCCAGGAGAGCAAGACGAATGCATGAAAGTGAAGCAAATAAACATATCCTTGACCAAGAAGGTTTGGTGTATCAAAAGGGGCACTTTTGATTGAGTGAAAACAAAAAGTATGCAAATTACACTTTAAAAAAACTTTGAACGCGATTTACTCAGAATGTAGTTTTTGGAGTTTATCCGTAAGATAAAAGGAAAACTATTGGACTAAATTTGCTGAAACTTTGCAAGAATGTTTATATAACATATACTAGTAGAATAGACCTCAGTTGTAGATATCCGACAATTTTTTCAATTTTTATAAATTTATACATTTTCAAAAAAATAGTAAATTTTGAAAATTTGTGTTTAAAATTTTTTTTTAAATAGTTCCTTTTTGTCAATTGCCACAATAGAGGTCTATTCGATTTGGGCATTCACATAGTTTAATTTCGTGCCACAAAATTTAATTTATCTGATTTTTTTCATTGACAATCTTACGGATGGTGGGATACTGCGGTTTAAAAAATCTGGAATATTTGTTTAATTTAAATTTTTTTTAAAAAAAGTATACAAACAAGAGTGACAAATAAAAAATTTTTATGAATATATGAAATGTTCTTAACAACATATAAAGTTTTTGAATTGATTGAGTGATATTTACTATTTAAGAAAACCACTCAAAGTAAGGGAACATTTTTCTCCTTTTTTCGTACTGAAAGAGTCGTGAGACCCCTTAACCAAAGAAGTATTTTAAGTAAATACCAAATTTTGAAGTGATATTTGAAGTAAATACAAAAAAAAAACAACCTGATGTAACGTTTCCTAGTACAAAAAAAGAAGAAAAGGGCCATTATCAACTGCACCTAAGCGTTGTACAGAGTAAATTGTCAGATAAGAAGGTTCAGGTAAGAATACAAAGACATTTGTAGACAATTCCTGTTTAACAAGCGCTTGAAAATGTATAAAATATTGTCGTACTTCGCTGAAATCGTTTTTCGTTGATGAGAAGATAACTAAGTCGAAAATTATGTTTAGCACAATTTGTTGAAGGCCTCAAAGTTATCGGGGCCATAAGGAATGGGAAAGAGGAGACACGCGATTGGTCTGGGACATTTTAGGAGGCTTCTTCAACCGGACGGTAGCTCCACCAAACCTGAAATACAGCAGAAATTTCATTTGTCTATAAAAAACTAACACAGTTGTTGAAATTCAGATTGAGAAGACGAGATCGCTCTCTGTCATTTATAAGACATTCCTGTTTTTAGCGTTTCTACCTGTTCTGTGAAATAAATGTGTGACGTCCTGCATTTTGTTTCATTGTCTCCTCATTTCAAGGACTTGTGAGAGAAATTATCCGGAAGACTAATAGGGAATTCACGGAGCATATGAAAAAACCTCTTAGTAGATGAAAATTCGTAATATCTATGCTCGCTATAAAGTGATTCCTATTGCTTTACCAAATTGTTCATAAGAAGTGCGCTCGATGATGTTTTTCAATAATTTCATGATTCTTAGTAAATAACTACTTGATTAATTATGATTTTCATCATCCGGATCATTGTGATTAATGAATCAAAAATTTTTAAGTATATTAAAATTGGAAAATTCACAGTTTTACTAAATTTCACTATTCTGAATGACTAATTAGTTAATGAATTATGATTTCAATTAGCATTGGGATCGTTTCATTAATGAATGGCAGGCTCACAATTTTTTTTTTTGCCGCTGTGGTGGTCGAGTGGTTATAGTGACGGACTCGCGATGCGAGGATCCGCGTTCGAACCCCACAGTGGTGGTCGGCTGAAGTTGGTTTTCTGTGGTTCCCAACTTCAAGGCGCGAATGCGAGCCGATCTCCCCGTTAAAAAGTCTCGCCACAGAGAGCAACAGGCTTACAACGTTACAAATATTCAATCATAACACTTCACTCACAATTTGAAGTATAGATGGCAGCACTGAAATATCATACACAACACTAGCTACACACTCAGACTGTTAGGTGCACTCACTTTGTTCCAGACTCTGCCACGAAGCTGGGCTGGAAGAGATCTCGGCAACGGGATAAGTCCGGTGGCACAGACCCTGGCGTTCATTCATTCAGGCTCACAAATTTTGAAAATTAGAAATTTCGCATTTTTACTAATTTTCGTGAATTTGAATGACTAATTAGTTAATTAATTATCATCTTAATTAGCATCAGGATCGTTGTGATTGATAAATGACAAGCTTTCAAATTTATGAAAATTAAAAACTTCGCAATTTTTAGTAATTTTCACGAATTTGAATCACTAATTAGTTAATTAATTATGATCCTACTTAGCATCAGGATCGTTGTGATTGATAAATAATTTTACCAAAGGGCTTGGTAAAAGCCCGAAATGTATACGTCTTCAAGAGTATTTCGGGCTTTTACCAACTCGACTTCGGGCTTTTACCGTAACAGATACATTTAATTGTATCCGAATCAGGCGTTCTCTGTTGGAGTAATGGTTATAGTACTAGGCTCACGTACCGAAGGTTGTGTGTTCGGTTCGGTCTGAAGCCCATCCAAATTTTTTTCCCATATTTGCTATCATTTACCGATTTATTAAAAAATGTTTCCATTTTTGTTTCTGATTTAATCAAATGTGGTTTACGTGCATCGAGAAGACGATAATAACGGCTCGCGAAGCGAGCGCCCACTGAAGCTGGTCCGAGCTATCATTTACTGATTCAATAAAAAATGCTTTCATTTTTCGTAAATGAACTTTGAAATTCAGTTTCGCCCAAAACTGCGCCTCTCTCGTGATGTCTTGCTAGGTTTTTTGCTCGCAGTAACCAATGCTTCCTGTGTTACTAAGAAAGTAGGGATTGTAATTACGCGGCCTCTGGTCTTTGCTCCTGGTTTCTCTTACGTTATCATTCCACCAGATGTTAGGTCTCTGATATGCTGTTCTCCTCACCCTAGCCTTAGTGCATAATTCTTCCAAATCATCTTGCACTTCCTGAATATATTCATTGAAGTTTGAGTTATTTAGTTTAGTTTCTAAGTACTTTTCTCTAATTTCCTGTAATCCACTGTGTGGAATATCCGGAGTCTATGTTTTTCAGTTTGTGTATCCTCCTCACGTTCATCTTCCTTGCTTTTGTTTTACTTTATACGTGATGAGTCTGTGATCACTCAAACTGATATTGTCTGAGACCTTCCAATCGACTATCTTATCTATCAAGTTTTTTGTAAGTGTTAGGTCTATCCAGGATTTCCCCTCTTTTGCAAAAGAACGTTGAGTTATCCTCTGAATTATTTTCCACTTTAACGTTGTGCCTTTCGATAAACCTTTCCATAATTGCTCCTCTTCTGTCACCCTGTCGTGGTCCCCACAGCACTGATTTGAGTTGAAGTTTCCGTTGATTACCACTCCTACATCTGGATTATTCAACAGAATCGGTAGCAGGTCAGGCAGCACACACCTATATCCCGAGTGGGTTCCCAGTATACAGTTACAAATATTTTGGGTTCGCTTTCCGTTTGGACTTCTATTGCTACCGTGTTTTCTTCCCTTATCAGTATAGTTATGTTTTTCCCATGGATTTTAGTTATACCACTGCCACTTTGGGGTTTTCATTCGAAGCAATCACTGTGTGTGTCTGGAAATGAGGCCAGTTTGTTTTTACATTTGTATGGATCGTTAATGCTGACGATTATGATTTCCTTCTTCCACATGTTCTTTACTAGTTGTAGAGGACATAAATCATACAGATCTAATAATATACAATCATTTAGATTGTGATGTGTCCACACCTTAATTCCCTTCCCTTGTATTTAGAGTTCATTTGTATAACTAGACTTTATTTACTTCTTCGTTAAAACTTGGGCATCTGGGACTTTTGTAACTATGATCGGTGCTCCAATTCGTTTTCTTCTTTTTGTTATGTCTTATGCAGTTAGGAAATTTTGTGAATTTTTCACAAGCTTCGTCTCCATGCCCCTTTTCACCACGGTTTCTACAATTTTTTTCATTTTTGGTGTGTTTTGCTAGATGTCCATAGCCGTAGCAATTCAAGCACTGCTGAGGAACTGCGTGTTCACTAATTCTGCTTTTAATCCATCCTATGATGACATGACCTTCTTTTTTTTTTGTTGGATTTTCTCCAAATCTTTTTATCACATTCGACTATCCAGTTTTTTTCCGACACTAGTTGGGTAGCTCTTTATCACTTTCATATTATCGCCTCTCCCCAAATCGTATTGTCTTGCAAGTTCTTCCACGAGTTTCGTTTCATCTATATCTGGGTGAGTGTCACTCTTATCTTTACCCTCGGTTTTTTTTCCTTTCGGATAGCTGACATTTAAATGTTTGGTTTCCTCATTTTTCTTCAGTTCGTTCACTATTCTTTCTCGATCTTCATTAGTCTGAGTTCTTATAAGCAAGTTTCCCTGTGCTGTTTCCCAGTGTTCAAGGACCCCTACTTTCATTTCGGTCAGTTTTACTACTTTCTGTATAATTTCCTTGATTTTCACTCCTCTTGCACCATTGCTCTGTATAATCATTACCTCACCACGCTTCTCCCTCCGTTTTACTTCTCTCTGTCCACTCTTGTTTATCACCTCTCTAATTGCATTGGCGTATGTAGCAACTCTTTCATTTCCCTGTCTATTCCTCATCTCATTCACTCCTCCTTCATTTTGTTCCAGTCTTCGACCAAATTCTCGTAATAAATCGGCCACCTCTTCCTTGGCTTCCTTCTCGTTTGGCTTTTCGGTCACCAATGTCTCATCCCTTTCCTTTCTCAATTCGTTCTCTATTCGTTGTTGTTCACATTTCATCTCAGTCTCCCTTCTCCCAGACGCCCCCATTTCTTCAAGTTTTCCTATCCTCACGCACAATTCCTCATTCATCATTCTTTGTGCTTCGATCTCATCTCTATTCTTCACCAATTCCTGTGTTTCTGTGATTCCATTTCCCCTCTCAAAATTGTGTTAGTTTTTTCAAACGCCAGAGATCTTTCTTTGGCCGAAGCGAGCTCTCGCTGTAGTACCCTCATCTTCTTCTTAATTGCCTCTCGTTCCTCCACCACTGCCATGAAGTTATTTTTGAGATCTTTATATTTTTAGTTTTTCGTGGCTTGACATAGGGTCCGGGGTTGTTTCCCCGTGGCCGTTTCCACATTACAGGATCTCAAGTTTCTCATAATATCTTAATATAATCTTAATATCACTCATGTTGAGATCTTTCATCTCTTCACCTCGGATTTAACCCTGTTCAGGACCGAAGCCCCGGTGCTAGAAATCCCCGCATAGAAGTATTTAACCTCAAGTCCGTAATCACCGTCTCAGCCCCAGGCGACGCATCTGTATATGTGTATTAATATAATTTATATGTATATATATATATTGACAACTGGGTTAGAATAATCGAGAGCGTACTTACTATTTTCATATATATCTATCAAACAGGATTCAGTTTCCTATTTATGCTGTCCACAAAAAAATTAGGATTCAATTGAGTGAAATGAAACTTTTGCCAAAATTTTGGGATTCGAGTCGTATAATTGAAGTTGTGTGGCTCATAAATGAAATATGTTAACATGTCAAGGTATAGAGTATAATCGACGCCGAACCTAAACGTGTGCAAACGTGAAAGTCATACAAATGAGAGTCGTATAAACAGGGTTCTGCTGTAAATAAGGAAATTCTCGGGAAATACAATTTCCCGTTCCCGATTCACGTAGGCTCCAAAATGTCAGGCATTTGGAAACCCTAGTTACAAATGTTTGCGCTTAACACAATCAGACACTAAAATGAAAAATTTAAATAATAAATAATTATAAAACGTAGTGAAATAAACGTATTTCTCGACAAATTAAAATCAAATGATGAGATGAAACCTTACGATCGTTTCGAAACCACTATGGGTTTCGTTTTCAAAGGATAAAATTAAATAAAAATATCTAAGATGAAAAGGACTAGAAAAAAATGGCTATCACGACGGATTCTTGCAAAAAATGAACTTGACTTGACTGTAATATTATTCAGGGCTTTAACCTACAAAAAACTGAAAGATATAGCGAGCGCTTAGTTGATGATGATGATATGTTGGTTTGTGAAATTCTCTGATTGATGTATGAATTGGTGATGTATTATAAAATATTTCAGTACAAGAAATGGATTTCATGGGGAGGGAATCGATGGCGTTGATTTTATCGTTAACAAAATTTTTCCCGTATATTTTAATAAAGCTTCCTTCGTAGAAATCTGAATACGCTGGCATTCAACTTTTTTGAATGATTCTAGCTTCAGAGAAGTTGAATGAAGGGATTTTCATTCCAGCAATGAGAAACGATCGCAGATTTTCCAAAATCCTGATTCTTTACATGTGATGTTTTCTTTTAACTGTATTTCCAATGACCTTTTCTTTGTCTGTCCTGTACATCCATGTGAACATTTAACACACGGAATAAAATAAATGCCTCATTGTTTTCCCACCGGTAGGAGGTCTTTGGGCGGGGGGCGTTTAATGATAAATTCTTGCAAGATCTGAGAAAAACATCGAACCCGAAATGAGAAAGAGTAGATATAGTTTATAGTTTTAGACGAGTGACATGAAGGAAATGGCATAATCATCCATGTTTCTCGTCCAGTTTCCTAACGCTGAATCCCCACTGGCCACACTACGCGATTTCGAGCTGCGCAAAACCGGTTTTTTGGATGTGGCTACGTAAAATCGACCATTAAAATCGGCTGGTCTCTGCCAGCCACACCCAAAAAAACTCATTCCTTCAAGTGGTTCATAATTTGAAATAAATTTCTGTGAGGAAACATTTTTTTATATCATACGCACATATGAATGTATACAAAAAAAAAGAAGAAACATACAAATAAACATTAATGATATAAAGTTGAAAAAAAAAAACACACACACACACTTCTTTTTCTTTTAATTATCAGTATTATTAGTTTAGCCGCCAATTGAACCAAGTACAAAATAATGTTATCAGATTTCCTATTTCTATGAAGATATAAAATACGAAAAAAATTAAATAATAAATTTATAATTGGTAATTGATGTGATTTTGCAATTTCAAATGTTTCGAACAAGTATAATTCATATTTTGTATATTATATTTGATTTAGTGCACAGAACATGGAATGCAATGCTTAGTATGTTCTTACACAGATAAGCCAAGAAAAAAGGAATATAGAGCCTGCATTGTTCATAGGTGCTAAAAAACATCAATTTCGTTAACCACATTCTCAGAATAATTTACGATTCAAACAGTTTATTGGAAAAAAGGATAGCAACTTAAAACATTTTCGGGTTTACGTGTGTCTTTTGACTGCATGAATGCGATTTTGAAAAATTAAATTGGAGTAATTTCACAATCGGTCCAAACAGTTATCACGATGAAAGTACGTAGTGGTTTTTGGGAGAACGGCTGTTTCAGGATCATGACAAAATACTCGACCAGTCATATTCCTAGGACTAGAGAATAGGCTCGGATTATGAATGGATATAATATATGAATGAATATAATATATGAATGAATATAATATATGAATGAATATAATATATGAATGAATATAATATATGAATGAATATAATATATGAATGAATATAATATATGAATGAATATAATATATGAATGAATATAATATATGAATGAATATAATATATGAATAAAAAGCCTAGTTTTTCTGGCACTTCAGCCAGATTGCAAATAAAGGAGAAATGCAACCAATTAACGTAATTCGAGGCCAGCCAGAAACATAGCAGACAACAGGTATCTGGAAAGTTGTCAGATTGGTTTTTGATGCTAAAATTGCAGTTTATCACGACTTGAGTGATTTTGAAAGCGGCTTATATGAGAAAAGGGGCCCAAGGGATGACCTCTTTAAAAAGTTTTGAAAAAACTACCACATTTAAATATGCTCAGAAATATAAAGAAATCCGGGGAAATTATCATAGATCACTCAAAAAAAAAAACTTTAATATTAATATTTTAAACGCCAATAGAGGCTGAGAATGAATTTAAAAATCCCGCAACGTCCTA
The DNA here is from genome assembly GCF_987345545.1 of Pholcus phalangioides. Taxonomy (NCBI): domain Eukaryota; kingdom Metazoa; phylum Arthropoda; class Arachnida; order Araneae; family Pholcidae; genus Pholcus; species Pholcus phalangioides. The sequence continues at coordinate 28,517,654 of NW_028301604.1, read as the reverse complement.
AAGAGTGACATCATTCAAACAACACATGATCAAGAACAGCCAACACCTTCTATAGCAGAAAGCCTCCGCGCGAAGCTCGTGACGTCACTGAAGTTGTCCATTTCAACTTTAGTCATAGAATATACTGCAAAAAAAGGTAAAGATTTCGCATACGTCAGATTGCTATATCCAATGGCTACAGGTGAAATGGATGACTTCAGTGACGTCAAAGCTTCGCGTGGAGAGGCTTTTTGCTATAGAAGGTACAGCACACAGAAAAAGAAAGAGAAAAAAAAAGAGCTAGGAGTGTGTAAAGAGAGTGAAAAGAAATTTTATATAGACATCGTAAAAAAAGCTCGAGAGGCAACGAATAGCCAACTACTATCATTTTTAATAATTTTTTGCGGCTTTAATAATTGCACTCCGCCGCTAATTATTTTGTTTTTATGTATTTTTAGGTGGGATGAATATAATTGAATTTTTTCATAATTTTTTGAGGACGAAATCATGGGACCCTTTCCTTGTTAGTAGTCAACGCTCATGTTAGGTGGGTCACTGCATTTCCGAGGTAGAGATGAAATTTACATTTTTGCACACAACCATCGCAAAATGTGTACGGATATGTTTAAAACCCCATAAAACCATGGACCTTGCATGCCAATAGGAGACTGTTTAAGCTGGTAGAGGCTCTGTCATGGTATGGGACGTGTATAGTTGGCATGATATGGGTCCCTTGATAAGGCTACAGAAGGGCTAAATGGTAACCAGTACGTAAACATCCTTTCCAATCACTTACACCTATTCATGTCCCGTGTGCATTTCGACGGGGTTCGGCACTTCCAACAGGACAATGCAACACCACACACGTCGGAAGCTGCTACCGAGTGGCCCCAAGAACTCTCTTCTAACTTCAGCATCCTCCGTGGCCACCTAAATCCCTAGACATGAACAATATTGAGCATATATGGAATACCATGCAACGTGCTGTACAAAATTACATCGCATCGTTAAGGAATTGTGGACTGCCCTCAGAGAATCATGTGAATTGACTTCAGTATACTTTCACACATTAGTGGAGTCCATACCACGTCGTGTTGCTGCAGTTCTAGTGTTCGAGGGGGAGCTATACGATATTAGGTAGGTGTACCAGTTTTTCTGGCACTTCAGATTATAAATATAGTGATACCTCAGTTTGCGAATTTTTCTGCTAACGAAGATTTTTTCTCAAGGTTTTTAAGCCTTGGCTAACGAATGCTTCATTTAATATGGATGAACTTGCAACATAACGCAGTCGCGTTGTGAGCTGAATTTTAGCCGATTTAATTTGTGTCTGCCTCGGAATCATTTTCCAGATATACCTCTATTTCTTTTTTACAAAGATTTTGAGCTATTTTATGTAAAAGAAGAAAAAGTACCAACTTAAATTATTTGGTGCACACAAAAGTAAGACTCTCAACGTCAAATTGAACGATTTGGATGTTCTAAAAAGCTTACTTTATTAATCTGCATGCATGAAACCGAGAAATGAGCTGATCGCTTAACACCGGTAAACACTTATTACCCCCCGCCCCCTCAATATTTATTCAACACAACTGGGTTGTGTATAAAATGTAAAACATAAATATCTTCAGTTTCTCTTCTTCTTTTTTCTCCTCTAAATCCTCCTACATCTAATTATATACTTCTGTTGATCTCGGTCTTCAGTCTGTTTTATTTATTTTTAATATTGCTTCTTAGTGTTTTATAAAAAAACTTATGTCTAAATTCAGGCAGACTCCAGAACGAATCAAACGATTTTCCATAGAAACCTATGAGGAGAAATCATGTTTCAGTTATCACAAATTTCAGCTAACGAATGATTCCGGAAGGAATAATTTTCATTAGCCGAGATATCACTGTGTGTGTGTATATATATATACAGGATGTTTTAGCTTACGAGTACAAACTTTTAGAGATGGTCAGTTGCACGAAGACAAATTGGAATCATAGACAGAGTGATTCTAAATTCATGGAACAGACTTTGAAAGGAAACTTTTAAGAAAAGACACCTATAAATAAGCATTTTTGATCCTAGAATGTGCGGTCGAATCGCGATGGCAAAGGTGGTACAGGGAGTTTTTAGAGAGCGCTCAACAGCACTTCACCAAAAACAAATATCATACTTTTCCTACAAATTTGCTGCGATATGTGCTATCAACCATTCGAGGGTGCATATGCACGTTCGGATTGGATTGGAGTTTGTTTTTTATTGGTGCAAGGACTATCAAGGTTATGCTGCGCCAAACAATGATCAAGTGGTACAATGACTTGTGGTAGAATTTGCGTTACCCACACACACACACAGGTTGCACCATAAAAATACTTACCACATTACAGTACCGTGAACCATCGAATGGTTGATTGCATTTATTGCAGCAAATCCGTCAGAAATATAATAATGATATTTGCTTTTGGTGAAGTCCTGTTGTACACTCTCTAAAACAGACGTCTTCAACCTTATTATAGTAGCGAGCACTATCAGTATCCATCATCAAAAAAAGAGCACCCTTATGGTAAGTTACATGTATGCCTTTATAAGTTATATGATTAAAATCAATGTGATTTTAATCTTTTAATGAATTTGTACAAGATGTTTAATTAGGATGTTGACCAAATGCTCGCGAGCACGAAATAGGACACGAGCATCGAGCACTATGGGTAATTCATGGACCACCATGGTGCTCGCGAGCAACGGATTGAAGATGCCTGCTTTAAAAACACCCTCTACTGCTTTTGCTCTTGTGATTCGACCGCAAGAGCAAAGAAGATGACCGAAAATGATTGTTTAAGAGTCTCATATCACCTTTTCAAAGTCTGTCCTATGAGTTGGAGCTATTTTCGATTAACGAATCTGATATATGCGAAACTGATTATTTTTGTCTGCATTTAGGAAATAAAAGGGGGAAAAGATAATTGGAGTAGGTCTTTTCTCCTTCGTTATTTTTCATTTACATCCAACACATATCCCTTATACCGGTGGCTTCTAATATTTTTGACTCACGGAGCATTTTCTGAATCAATTTATATGAAAAACTCTCCTCTCTCCCTTAACCTTTTTTATTTCCTTTTATTGAGTTATTCATTTATACGTACTTTCCTGGAATGGCTATGGAGCACTTAGGGCTCCGCGTAGCATAGGTTGGGAACCGCTGACTTATATTTTTTATGCAGTTTGTATTTGTAATACACACACAAGGCGTCTATAATTAAATCTAATGTTTTCATACCTGTCAGAAGCTTTAGTCACCTATCAGAAAGCTATGAATTTTAAGGAACGACTTATTGAAGGAATGGGAAAGAAATTGAAAGCAAGCCAAAATATCAATTCCGAAAAAGATGCATGTGTTGGTGAAGTTAGAACTTCAAAAAAAGAAATAATCAACAATTAAAATCCCAAAAGCTCTCGTTAAATTGTATAAAAGTATTTATAGAATCCGAGACAAAAATGACTGCTTAAAGCGAATAGAAAAATTTTAAATGGGATTTTTCTCATATAAAAAAGCATGGGAAGCTAAGATCGTGCACCTACCCCCTCAAGCTGTTTCCTACAGTTTTATAATTATCTGGCTCAGAACATGCAACTCTAATTACAGATAACTAATTACGATTAACTCTAATTACAGATAACTAATTATGATTAACTCTAATTACAGATAACTAATTACGATTAACTCTAATTACAGATACCCTGTATACTAAGGTTTTGAAATAAACACCATAGAAACATCATCCAGGGGGTGTACCACCTTCTGATTCTTAATAACCAATCATCCATACGTAAGAATCGGTTCGTAAGAATTACGTTAAGAATCGAGCTCCGAATGCAACCACGATGTGATTGTTAAAAGTTATTCTTAAGGTCACGTGACGATGGACAGGCCGATAAATTTCCCTTTTGGGGAATTTCGCCATTGGCCAATCAGCGCCCAGCTAAAAATTAACAACAGCTTGTTGTTGACAAGATGGAGAGGAAAAGAAATTTTAGAGCGGCGCTAGCCTGAAAAAATGGCGGAGATTATTTCAGCAAATGTGAATACGGTTTTGAAGCATACGGTTTTATGCATAATCACTGGTAAATGTGATAAATGTAGCAAAATTTATCAAACTTTATTGAAATAATCCGATATTATATCACTATTATCAACATATATGTGCTGTATATAGACTCTAACACTGTTTTCAACTCTCCCACACAACCTTCAGATAACTTTTCGATATAACTTTAAAAAGTCTGACGAATTCCTTATTTGGAAATAAAAATGCATTGTTAATTTTTTTTTCCATTTTTTAAAATATGAATCATAGAAAACTTCTATTAAAGAAAGAATTTAAGTTATCTCGCATAGAAGAAACAAAATGTTTACTAAGAATCAAGCTAAGAAGTGGGTAGCCTTGGTTCATAGTTAATATGGAACAAAAACGATTCTTAGTTAAGAATGTGGTAGCAAAGTTCTCTCTTGATTCTTAACTAAAGATCAAATCCATAGTTAAGAAGCGGATTCTTATTAAGAATCAGAAGGTGGTACATCCCCTGGATTGGAAACCGGGGACAAATTGCGCTATATTTTGTAGATCTCGACGCAGGATAAAGTCGATAGCCCGTGGTGGGATTCGTTGCGTGACTGTCTATAGACAAAATGTGCGATTTGTCTATAGCCAGTCACGCTATTTTGTCTATGAGTGTGGATGAACTTTAGAGTATTCTGGGGGGGGGGGCAGAGATACAGGTTAACTTACGAAGGGTGACGATGGTGACAAATGTTTGAGAGCCACGGTTCTATACCGTACAAGGTGAACACCAAGATTAACTTAAATAACTCGGATGTTATTAATCCTGCTAAAAACAAAAGCATACTCTAATAGAATGTGAAATTGTACACATGAGTACGTAGTGCATAGATAACATTGGAGAACATTTTTTTTCGTTTTCTGTTGCATGAGATTTTTCAACTGATCTAAGTTATTTCCTTATTGCTGATTTCAAATCTCAAATCGATTGCTCTCTACAAGCCCTAGCTTTTATGCAGTTTGATATACAGGGTGATTCAGAAAAGATGGTGGAAACTTTAAGAGGTAATAGTACACACCAATACAAACAAATTGCCATCATTTACAAATAATGTATGGTCTAACATGAACATTCCTGTTGAAATTTATCGGGAGAAAAAGAACACCATGCATGCAAATGTAACCTAGGGAAGAAGAAGAAACCGTATGCAAATCTGCGTCACAGTCAATAAAAGACGCGGATGATATTCCTGTGAAGTTATTCCAGCGTGCAACCGTTCTAACAATTGTAACGTACGGGATGGCGTCCACGCCTTTTATTCACTGTGACGCAGATTTGCAGACGGTTTCTTCTTCTTCCTCAGGTTGCATTTACATGCATGGTGTTCTTTTTCTCCCAATAAATTTCAACAGGAAAACCGTTTTAACGTTTGCGAAGCGGCCGTTTCGAAACGCGCAAGCGCGTTTGCGTTTCATGTTAGACCATGCATTATTTTATGACAATTGCTTGTATTGGTATGTACGCTGGTGAAATAAATTAAGAGAATTTGCATATTTTATCGAATTTCATGAAAAGAACTGAACTGAATGTAAAACCACTGCTTCTAGACAAAAATGCAAATCTTGTACGCCAAATACGTAAGCGTACACGTGTGTGTAGGCGGAGCCAGTAGAGAAACAGGTTTTATAAGCGCGCATAAGTTAAGACGCATTTCGTTCGCTAGCACACCTCGGCGAATTTCTTGGTGTTATTTTGCAGCAATCGGTTAATTTCAAATTGTAACAGTAAAAATGAGTAACCACCAACGTTTAGATGATGGAATGAGGTGGCGAATTGTGGGGAGGCTAGAAGCAGGGTAATCTCAAGTCCAGATTTGTAGAGAGTTGAATTTAACGCCCAGCGTCGATGGAAACAGTTCCAGGATACCGGATCCATCGAGAGAAAGCTTGGGCAAGGTCGTCCAAGAGCCACGACGGCCAGAGAAGATCGCCATTTGTCGATTATAGCGAGGCGTAACAGGAGTGCTACAGCTTCTCAGCTCTCTCGTGACTTGTATGCAGCCACAGGAACCCGTGTATCAAGGGTGACTGTTTCCAAAAGACTTCATGAGAGAGGGTTGTTTGCAAGAAAATCTGCTGTTTGCGTCCCGCTCACTTCTACGGACAGGAGAATCCGTTTATCATGGTGCAGAGAGCATAGAGATTGGAGTATGAATCAATGGGCGACCGCTCTCTTCACTGATGAGTCCCGGTTCAGCCTAAGCACCGATTCTCGCCGTGCGTTCATATGGAGAGAACCAGGGACCCGCTACCTACCCTCCAATGTCCGCGAAATCGACCATTATGGCGGAGGAGGTTTAATATTCTGGGCAGGCATCATGTTGAATGGCCGCACACCTCTCCATGTCTTTGAAAGAGGCACTATGACTGGTGTGAGGTATGAGGTCTTGGAGCCCTATGTTCGCCTTTTCAGGGGTGCAGTTGGCCCTGAGTTCATTTTAATGGACGATAACGAGAGGCCACATAGAGTTCTTCTGCTCGACGATTTTCTAGAGAGTGAGGATATTCGCCGGATGGATTGGCCAGCCAGATCTCCAGACCTTAACCCTATAGAGAATGTCTGGGACGCTCTGGGGAGGGCAATTGCAACTCGCAACCCCCCTCAGGGAACCATCCAGGGAATGAAAATAGCGTTGCTGAACGTGTGGGACCAATTGCCACAGGAAATGACAAACTGCCTTATTTCAAGTATGAAGTCACGCTGCAAGACCTGTATATCTGTAAGAGGGGACCATACCCCCTATTAACCCATCTATTAACCCATTTTTTTGTTTATTCTGCAACCGCTGTTTCATACCTTCCGATTCCAACGAGTGTTACGCACGATCATGCGTGTGTATTACAATTATTGAATGGTTATTTGTTTTGTATTGTATCAATGTATGTACATGTCAAATTTCATTAAAATCGGTACAGTAGTTCTAGAGATAATCGACCAAGTCTGCAAATTCTCTTAATTTCTTACACCCGTGTACTTTCCCATCTTAAAGTTCCCCCATCTTTTCTGAATCACCCTGTATACTGATACATGGCCAAAGGTCCTCGGGCTATTGACTATCGACTTACACTAGTTTAGTTGTTGCACTGTAATTGTACTACTATATGGATTCACTAATGTGTCAATCTGTGTTTATCTGTCTGGTAGTTTGAATTTTATAAATTTACTCCAGTGGTAGTAGCCACTTGAGTAAATTTAGTAAGTAAATGAGTAGAGGGCAGCACTTTTCTATCATGTAGGGTGTGGCGTCAGGAAGATGGCCACAGTACACTTCAGTTGCAGGTGCAATAAGGAAATGCCATATTCTTCTTTCTCTTCAGTGTTATTTTCGGTGTCAGTTTTAAATTGAGTAGACAAGTGCATTTTGTGGAGTTCGTTTCAGATCTGATTCATGGCTTCTTCAAGTAGATGCTCAAATAGTCATAATGCATTTAGATATAAATGTGGTTGCTGCACACTTGTTCATCAAAAGCGTTCATTAAAAGCATCATGAAGCGTGCTTATAAAGCCTAGTTTGGAATTACGGAGACTTTGGGAATAAAACAAGAAAAGGGTCCCTCATATTGGATGTCATAATTGCGAGGAAATGCTTCGTGACAGGTCAAAAGGAAAACGAAACGGTGTGCTTTTTGGAATTCCCGTGGTTTGGCGGGAAGCTATAGATCACATAACTAACTGCTAATTTTGCCTGGTCAACACACAGGGTGTCGGCAAGAAAAATCAGCACAGGATCTCCTACCCTGATATTGCATTCGATATTCGACCGATTCCACACTCTGAGCAACTCCCAATTCCTGTGTTGAGTGGTTTTGACTCATCTGAAGATGACACTGAGCAAGATCAACAAATGTGAGGTGTGTTCGTAAGAAGTAAATTCAGAAAAAAACTGAAAATGCTATTTTGAAAAAAAATCTAGAGCTTACAGTGAAAAACTGAATTCAGACTTGAAATCAGCATACGCGAATTAGGTAAGATCAAGTGCTTGTATAAATGCAACAAAAATTTTGTTCCCCAGTGTAATTTTCCAGAAATTACGTCACTCGAATTGTATTTCTACTAGTTAGCATACTTACGATACTTCAATATCGTTCATACGAACAACAGTAATGTGACTGACATAAAGTTTTGGCTTGAATATTAAACCCAAAGGATTCTTTGAGCTGCTGTACCACTTCAATGTTACGCTCTTAATATCGCCTAGGTCTTTATCTGTTGTTACTAAGTAACGATATCTGGCGCCATGAAAAAGATCTATGTCTCTGAAAAAAAAAACAAAAAAAAAACCTATGTTACTGCCAAAGCCCGAAGTGCTGCCAATTTGTGACGGGGCCGGCAACTTCGCAAATTAGCCGGAAATCCCTGGCCAAAGCTCGATGTGCTGATGTAAAACGGCCCAGTAGGAGCCAAATCCATTTTTTTAATAGTTAACGTGTGATACATGGCTATATATAGCAGCTATATTGGATTAATAGCATGTGACGAGAGAAAAAAGGAGAAATTTGAGAGAAAAACTATAATATTAATTATATAAACATATAGTTTTTCTGCCAAATATTGGAAAAAATTATTACTGCATCGTGACTGCGGTTTGATGGGTTAATATTTAACTGAATTGGCCAATTCACGAAGTAGCCGGCCCCGTCGCGAATTGGCCAATTTCGGGCTTTGGCAGTAACATATATACATATATAAAATCTCTAAGGAGAAAAAATATTTAATATATAAAAAAAATGAAATTTTTTTTCACATGGACACATGAGTAGTTTTATTTTTATCTCGCATGATCTACAGTATGACAGAACAGATCTGTATAATATTATATATTCAAAATCGTATCAACAAAAGGATTCTTACAAAACATTTTTTTAATGTTCTTTATACTTTTATCTCTAGAGAGAGATAAAAAATCAGTTTGGGGCTCTCATTCTTTGCACGCTTTTCAAGAAAAACATTTTATTTATAAAATTCAGTAACAAAACTACATACAATATGCACAGGGCCGGGCTTAGGAATTTTGCGGCCCCTCCAAAAAAAAGTTTATGGAGTCGCTCTCCAACTTGTAAATTTTTAGACTTACGAACATAAATCTTGAAGGGGAAAAAATTGTTCAGAAAGAACTCATTTTATTACACTTATTTTTTTAATTATTTCAGGAACGCATTGATAGTTGAGATAGTAATCAAACACAACATATTGAATGGAAATTGCGTTTTAATTAATTTGACAAAATTTATAAATGACTAATAATAATTGGCGTGGTCCACCTGCTTACACTTCTTCGTGGCTCGAATCATATTGAACAGACATACTTTTCTGACATAATTTTAAAGCGTTGCATGATCTTTAGCAAAGATGTGTTACAATTCGATAACTTTGATCATTTTTCGAATCTTTTATTGTTGTTTTTGCTCAACTAATGTATATAATAGCAGTAAAGGAATCAAGAGTACTGGGATTCACAAAAATAAAGTGTTTTCCTTTTAACGTTCCCACTTGGAAAATTCTCGCTGAGTACGACTTATTTTCGTAATTCTACTTTTTACTAACACTTAAAATTTCCCGATTAGAGCATTTTCTCATCTTAACGTTTTTTATGACGAGTTTTTGAAAATTGCTTTAAATGGGATTCATTATATATGAGCACTCCGATGTTATTACTTGTTTAAAACCAATTGCCACAAATAATATCCAAGATTGTAATCTCAATATTTGAATATTCAAACTTGAAATTCAAAAATTCAATTCATACATTGTATATCCGCCCATCCGCCTTCCGGAATGTATGAGAGAATGATTCTCAGATGGTGGCGTTAAGAAATTTCGAAGAATTTTTCAAGCCTTCCTAGCAGGGCCGTAAATAGGTTGGGGCACTGCCCCAGGGCCCCGAGCGTAATAGGGGGAACTCCAAAAAATTTACTTTTTTTTTGCTTAATAGAAACCTCTTTCCGAGGGACTCCAAGGAAAAGTCTGCCCCGGAAAGGCACACTACGGCCTTGCTTCCTAGGAAAACATCATGACAGTTCCCAGGAAGGTATGCAATTAACACTCCGAAGTTACCTCACTCCGGGGTAGTCGTCATCTTGAGATGTCATCTAGATAATGGAGGCACCACCGGATGAAACTACATATTGTGCGCACTATTGGTACCTTTAGACCAGATGGTAACTCCAACGAGGGGGGAGGATAAAATTACTAGATTTCTTTTGTGGCGTCCCTTTTGTTTGATGCCCTAGGCATGTTTTTTTTTCCTTGGTTGATGTAGCCCTGTTATATCTTTGATCAGCGTTTCTCAACATTTCAGAACCCAAGGACCATTAAAATGTCTGAAACAAATTGGTGGACCGCTTTTGTCCCGTATTACGGGACATTCCTGTAATTTTTGTTGTACCGGTTTTTTTATACATATTTGTCTCGTTTTTCCAGTTTATTTGAATTTGTAATATTCACTGAAGTGTAGTGAATACATATCATTTTCATTATACATAAATTATATTATGATAATTATTGCAAAAAATATATAAATATACACATCTAACGTATTTTTCAAGTTCAACGTTTTTTCCACAATTTTTCAGCGAAAAGAGATTTTTAGACAAAGATTTAGATTTTTGAAAAGAGACATTTAAGAGATTCTAGTTACCGTATTTTTTTCTCAATGAAATAAAGTGATCTGTTCATTTGAAACATTTTTTGTGCACATTTTTTAACTGTGATTTTTAGCAGCCGTTTATTTTCCTCACTTTTCAGCAATTGAATTTTTTGGCAAATTTTAGAAATATCCCGAATTTAAGACTGCATTTTCATAGATCTATGGTGAACCTACATACATCATTATTACTACATGATATTTTATTAGATGTTTATACGTTATTACATGTAACGCATGAAGGCATAATTTTTATATAACTCCATATCGTTATTACTAATAGGCCTATCAACCCCACATGGTTGAATAATTTTTCATTCAGACAGAATTAAATTATGAATCCGCTTGGGAACCACTTCTGGTCCACGGACCATAGGTTGAGAACCGCTATCTTTAATGGCAGAAAGAAAGGCCAGAATTTTTTCAGGGGTAAAAAATGTGACCTCCTGCATACACTCTTTTCCTTTAGTCTAGATCACTTGATTAATGGAAGCGGAAAGGGACATCATCCTCGGATAAGTCGCCATGTGGTGGCATTGTCAGCAATTGTGAGCTTTGGCCTGAGTTAGATCCGACGGTCCATGTCCGATACCGTTCAGTGCACGCGAGCTTAAAGGAAAGATTGAGATATTCGTTGCCTTTGTAGTCTAGTACGTTCACCCGGAAAGTTCGATTCCCCGCAGGGGCAGGCGAATTTTCTCTCTTTCCAAAATATATCTTCGCACAGCCAGCTGTAAAAAACGTTTGTATGCATAGCGAAGAGTGACAACATCCTCGGACAAAAGATCTATACATCAAAAATAGTGTAAATATTCTATTCCGTTACTATCGATGATGTTTATGAAGTTGCAGTGAAACATTACAGCTATTTATTTATTTATTCAATATTGTTTGGCCAAGGCCTATACAAGAGGAAAATGACGATTGATGGTACAGGAAAATTCGGTAATCCTAGTACAATCTACAATATTTGGTGGTAGGTTGTTCCAGTCGATAATAGTTCTTGGGAGAAGAAGCTAAGTTTGTGACAATCTGAAGAAGCAAAGATGGGCGAAGACCAACAGTTAAAAACGAAGCGATTGGACTTATTTTGGATAGATTCTAATTTGTCTATGTTGGTTTGGGTATAGGGGTCCCAGATTTCACTGTGAAACCCGGGATCCCTATGCCATTGGCATAGGAGAGAGCAAGGAGGATATATGTCTGGCAGCACAGGTGACGGACATGACGGGTGGAGTTTCTCCAGTTACGACGAAGAAAAAAGAGTTTTTGGAGACATTTACTAAAAATATAATCAACGTGAGGATTCCAGCGGAGATCGGAAGAGATTATAATGCCCAGGTTTTTTCTATAATGGGGAAACCTCAGAGATCAAACAATTGTTTATCGAGTAAGGGAAATCGAGGGGAATTCTTTTACGGGTAACTTTCATAAAACTGTTTTTGAGGGGTTGAGGGGCAACTTCCAGGTTCAGCACTATTCGGAAATAATGTTAAGGTTGTGTTGGAGAGATTTTTGGTCGGATATATATTGGACACTGTTTTGTAAATAACACAATCATGTGCTCTGGGGAGCCGCGGCTCCCCAGAGCAGTTTAACAAAGATTCTCTTTGAAAAACCTTCGGGATGCTCCGCGGTGCCCCTGACAAAGATTGGTGATGCACAGTTTGAGAACCCTCTGGACTAATAAGTTCTTGGATTTTTCTCCTCGTAATTTGTCCAGAGGGCCTTCGGGTAAGTAGGCAAACCTCACGACGCCATAGTTCATATTAGCAAGTATCCTAAACCCTCGGATAAGCACTAATTGAAAAACAGTAGATAATTTCTTAAGAGTAGACTCTCAACGTTTCGTGGACACTTTCTGTTTTTCTGAAATAGTGTAAGTAAGTATCTTCAGTTACTTTTAAACTTTCCTCATAATACATAGACAATTCCAGGCCCGGTCCAAGTGCTTCAAGTGCAAAAGGGACTTCATGAAGATGAGATCCAGGTAAAATTTTCGAGAGTGAACTGTTAGGCAGGAATTTCTGAACAGGTAGAGGGGCTTCGAAAAGTCCCTTTGATGTTCGTAAGACGGCCCTGCGTAGACCACCAATGTGTCGTTGTGGGAAATAAAGAAACAAATAACGCCCGGAATTCTGCTTTAAAAAGCGATGAGTATACACATAGGGCATTTTTATTATTTTATTTATGAAATATTCAACGGATTCTCAAAGTGTATGTGCTCGTGGCTCATCGACAACCTTTTTTGAGGAACGTCTCAACGCGTTGGTGTATTGATGCGTGCTCATTCAGTTCTTTGTAGTGGGTTTTTTTTACATTAGGCCAAGGGGTTCTCAAACTGTGCACCGCGACACCCTTGTGCGCCTCCAATCTTCGTCAGGGGCACCACGGAGCGGTTTTTTGAAAATATTTTTTGTTAAACAGCTCTAGGGAGCAGACGGAGCTCACGGATAAGCATTGAATAGGGCGGAAAGGGCACCTCGGGTGGAAAAAGTTCGAGAACCCCTGCGTCAGGCTATTCTAGGCAGTCACAGATAAATGATGACGAAGTCGGGAGGAGGGCCACGGATGCCAAAAGTTTAAGAAATACTGCGATTAATTGGAGGGGAGACATGTCATGAGTTAACAAACACACCGGCTATTTTTGCAGGGAATAATTTCGCCGATTCGGCACACCTCTGTATATGCATAATGATGAAACAAACAGTGATTCTTGGAAACGAGAAACTACACCATGAAAAAAAGCAATGTTTCTGAAAAAGTCACATTTTAACATAAAACTATGTACTATCACCGTATATAATATAGTACAATATATTGTCGTTCAAATATAGAAGACTAATTTTCTCTACATATCAGAGCGCTATTTGCCCAAGATTATAGGTTTTTTTTATTTACCCATTTTTAAGAAAAACTCTTCCAGAACCCCTTTTTGTGCTCCAAAATCTTGGGTTTTTTAAGGCTTAAAAGCTCATAGCTGTTTTCCACCTTTTCTCAGTCTTTGACACTGCCCTATACACAAGCTAGTAGCTCTTGCCAAGACAGATAACCTGCAGATAACGTGACATTTCTAGGCGTTATGAATCTACACTGCTCAAAACAATTAGGGGAGCAATCAAAAAAGTGAAGAAAACCGTGCGAGACAGCCACGTATTGGCATACAATGGATAGTACACGCGTATCAATGCGCAATACAGAAAAAAGACGTAAAAAAATTTGGAATTAAGCTTTAATTCTTTGAAAATATGGAAAAAACATGAAAAGATGATTTAGGGCAACAATTTGGTTACATGTAAACGATAAAAAAAAGTGCTGTTTAGACATGATGCATGAGTTTTAATAGGGCGTGTGGTCTCCTCGAACAGCTAAGACTGCTGCACACCTGTTTGCCATGGATGCGATGAGGTTATCGATCAGACTTTGGGGAATACTGTTCCACTCCTCAAGAAGTGCAATCTGCAAGTCTCGGACAGTAACAGGCGGCCTTGGTCGCGCAGCAATGCGTCGTCCGAGCATGTCCCAAACATGCTCGATTGGATTCAGGTCAGGAGAGCACGCTGGCCATTCCATACGCTGTATTGTTTCAGCTTCAAGCATGTTCTCCACCAGACGAGTTCTATGCGGTCGGGCATTATCATCCTGGAAAACAAAGGAATCTCCAATGGCTCCAGCGTAAGGGATGACATGAGGTCGCAGTATCTCGTCTGCATACCTTCGGGCCGTCAAAGTGCCATTCCGAATGATATGCAGGTCCGTACGTCCGCCTATGCTGATTCCACCCTATACCATCCATCCAGCTCGTCTGTATTGGGACCTTTCACGAACGAATGCGGGGTTATTTCGAGTGCCCCTGTCCCTCCATACCAGAACACGTCGGGTGTCACACTCCAGACTGAATCGAAACTCGTCTGTAAACAGCACTTGGCTCCAATCATGTTGCTCCCAATCTCGATGTTCAGCAGCCCATCTTCTTCGGGCCGCACGGTGGCGTGGGGTCAACGGAATGCAGACCATTGTCCTACGTGCATAAAGCCCTCCCTCATGAAGCCGATTACGTACTGTTTGGCTGGACACCCTTCGTCCTGTTGCCAAGAGCAACCGTCTTTGCAGCTGTATAGCATTCTCTGTTCTGTTTCGACGGGCTGTTAACCGTACATACCGGTCATCAGTTGCTGTAGTGGCGCGTGGCCGACCTTGCCCTGGTCGACGTCTAACATTTCCTGTTTCTTGGAATCGATTCCACAGCTTTGCAACAACACTTCTGGCGACTCCAACAGCGTCCGCGACACTACGTTGTGTTTGCCCGGATTCCAATCTGCCTATAACCCGCCATGCCATGGATTCCGGTAAATCACGTTGTTGAGACATCCTCAAGTCAACTTGTCTATAAAAAAAAATACTGTGCAATCGAATTTCACAGTTACGGCAGTAAAACAGACGTTTCTGCAACATCCCGATTTCTGCCCTTATCTCCTTTTTATGGTTTTTGACGTCATGAACTTTGATTTGCATATGAAGTTTTCTTCTTCCGTTTCCTGCTAGGCTTTAAATTATGGATGATTCATTTTATGTTACTTGTCGGTATACATCTTTGCGTAATTTTGTTAAAACCATGTGCTCCCCTAATTGTTTTGAGCAGTATAGTTAAGTCCCCCATTCATAAAGTGGTATTTCTAGCCTAGAAATTCTAGGAACTCAAGATCTACCTAAGGCGCCGAAAGAAAAGGCTATCCGAAGAAAAGGATACTTCTTGGAGCTTGAATCTTAGCCATTACTTCATAGGTTCAGTGGTCTGTCCAATATAGGCGCTTTTATTCAAATTATTAGTCTATTCAAAAGGCACCTTAGTCAATGCTCTTGGTGGCCCTTCAGAACAGAATGAGCATTTCGTGAACGTCATATCCTCATTCCTATGAAAGATATTTCTAGGAGCTCTACCGAGAACGACCAATAGCAAGAGAAAAAAGAAGCGGGCAAGATTCTGCCCTATAATAAAGGTGGGGGAACAGAGGCTGATGTGAACATGTTTCCATATGAAGAGCTTGAGAGCAATTGTCAAAAATGGTAATGAAAACCTCCACTTTCTTTTTCTTCTCTTAAGGATTAGCACAAACCCAATCACTGTGAAACTGCAAGAGGCGCAAATATAAATGTAGATTTTTCCCTTACCCATCATTTTAGTCAATGAAGGTAGAAAATGAGAAAGACAATATTGTTCAAGTTTTTTTAAAGATCAAAAGTCATTTAGAAAAATAGGCGCCAATGTAGGGAAAATTTCGATTGGGGGAGCAATCGCTCCCTCTGCTCCCACCTGGCTACGCCACTGAATGAGAACATAGAAATTTCATCTGCGCAGAATTTGAAGATATGATTTCGGACCCCATCGGGGCCAGTAGAGTGGGGTTTTAGTTGTTTTTAGAAGATTCAGGAGACCAGATTTAGAAAAAGATATGGGACTGGAGTTGTGAAATTAATCAGAAAATAAGTATTGAGGGGGAGGGGTGGAATCATAGGAGAAAACAGAAGAGAAGGCCCGATTAAAAAAATACGGAGGCAATATCGAAGGGAGAAGTTAGATCCGAGTTGGACGTTTTGAGTGAGGAGTTGCCGGCTGATTTGGTGCGTAGGAAATTCCAGAATTTTGAGGGATTTGTTTTAAGATAGATAGGAAACGAGTTGGACACGTAATTGGATTTATGGTGAAAAATGAGGTCTTTGGGATTACGAGTGGAGACCGAAATTTTGTTTCTGAGAGTGGAGAGTCGTTGAATTTGAGTTTAGAGACAGCACGCAGAATTCTTCTTTTCAGATGTATAATGGTGCGGTTGATCCAAGGGTTTAAGAGACATTTAGATGAGGAGCATTCGGTAGGAACAGTAGCTTTGAATTTTTCGTTAACAGCTTTGAATTTACTCCAGAGACGTTGAATATCGTTAGGAGAGGAATAGGAGATGAATTCAGGAAAGTGAGTATAAAGGTTATTTTGCATGAGAGGGTAGTTAGCCTTATTAAAGTTGAGTTTTTAGGCGAGTTTAAAAGAAGGGATGGTATGATGGAGGAAGAAATATAAAAAGGGAATTTTGTGTGAACGGAACAGCCATCAAAAACAGAAAAATGAAAAACCGGGATTTTATTGCAAACCGCTATTAGGTCTAAAGTAGAGATTGTGTGATTGGATATTCTAGTAGGTTCCAAGATAGTGGCGCATTTTGATAGCGTACTTTGAAGTTGAAATTTAACACAATTTATTTTACAAGAGTATTAAACATTTTAAATATAATAAAGAGCTGGTTCATGCGACCGACTGGTCCCGAGAGAGTTAAGAGAGAGTGTGTCCTTATCTTTTGTCGCTTACTAGACTAGGCAGGTGCAAGAGTTCGCCACACGTACATTACCAGCTACGTGTACCACTGAGTCACCTCAATAGTTTGGACGAGGTTAAATTTGAAGAAAATGTCGAGAACTCTATTGTTAATACCATGGTTTCCCGAGAGGGACTGCATATTATGCAAGTCTATGCCGGGTGAATTCCAATCGCCAGCTGGTAGCCCAGGTCGGGAAGATACTCGTCTAAAGTACCAAAGGGTGTGTAGAGGTGTCGTGAGTTCGATACCCGATTCGTCCTTGTCAGAAAACTTTCCTGACACATTGGTACAACAGAAACGGCGACATGACCACATAAAAAATTGCTACCGCAGGGAGTACCCCATCGAGGGGTTAGCGCACCAACCTCTCGACGAGTATAAAAACAATCCTACCGTTCGGAATCGGCAATAAATTGTAGGTCCCGGTCTAATTAGCCCTCGTGTGCAGAAAATGACCGTGGTGCGACAAAAATGATCAAATGCAGGTGCAAGCGAGAAGCAGGTGCAAGAGTTCGCCACACATATATTACCGGCTACGTGTACCATTGAGTTACCTCAGTACTCCCCCTCCAGTGTCGTAGGACACGAGATGTTTTGGGAAGCGAATGAGTCTCTCGGAGCGAGTTGTTGTGGTTACGGGTGACTCAGGGGCTTCACCATTATGTTGACTGTCCTCTTCGGTGACAAAAAAAGGCAGGCTTAACGCGATCTACCGATACCGCTTCTTCTTTACCCTTAATTTTGAGAAACAGGTATTTTTCATTTCGTTTCAGGATCTCAAAAGGGCCGTCGTATGTTGCATGCGTACAGCGTCGCGGCGCATGAAGACGTGTGTACAGGGTGAAAGTTTAGGATGCACAAAAACCTTTTTCACCCCGTGGGAACTTGCTGGTACCGGAGTCAAACGTAGCATGTCATCACGTAGTCTGGAGACCAATGTTGACGGCTGAGATGCTTCAGTTCTCTGTGGCTCGAGGAAATCACCAGTAAGTCACAAAGTTGTACCGTAGACCAATTCCGCGCACGTTGCACTTAGGTCATGTCGAAGAGTCGACCGGAAACCCAACAAAACTGTTGGTAGTACATCGACCCATCTATTAGTGTTTTGGCACTTGATTGCGGCCTTCAGCGGACGATGGATGCATTCAATCATACCGTTTGCTTTGGGATTGAATGATGTTATCCGTAATTTTTGAACACCCAAGAGGTTTGATAACTCTTGGAATAACGAAGATTCAAACTGGCATCTTCTATCCGTTGTGATGCGCTTGGGACATCCGAATCGCGATATCCATACAGACAGGAATGCCTTCGCCACAGTCTCAGCAGTAATGTCCACGATCGGTGCCACTTCTGGCCAGCGCGTAAAGTGATCCACCATAGTGTGGGGAATGCTCACATTAATACAACTAAAAGGGATACTAAGGTAGTTTATTATGTTGATCCTGATTAAATAAAAACAGAATAATACAACAAAAGCGTCAGTGTGGGAGGCCACGTCTGGTCTCACCCACGTACACGTCGACGTCTGCGTCTCTCAACTCAGTATACATCGTCAGAGGGCGCTCGTATCTTACCCTGAAAGATAGGACGTCTTCCTTCCTACATCGGCCATTCTGATCTGTAGCATGCGCCCTCACATGTGCAATACTTATACATATAATGTACACACATATAAGCAAATAGACAAAAACTTGCCAGGGAAAAAAATGGACATCAAAAAATTAAAAAAAATTCGCCATAATATGGTTAAACGGCAATAATAATTATAATAAAAGGCATATTAGAAATAATAATCACTAAGCACATCCACAAACAAAAAAAAATATTGACTCATAACTAAAAATTAATACACGTAAAAGAAAAAATCAGCGACAAAAACACACCATGAGAAAAATTATCGAAAAATAGAAAACACGCTGAAAGAAGAAAATATATGTACATAAACACACAAAAAAAATATTACGTAAGTTTCGAAATAACACGTCTATTGAAAAATGATAATACGCCTAATCATGAAATAACACGCTCATAATCATAATAATCATCTATCATTCATGGAAATACGAAATCAATAGGATCATGAACAAAAAAATCAATCGCATTAAAATGAAAAAGAAAGGAGAAAAAAAAGTATACACATAAAATAAAATGAATCAAGTCAAATATTCATATTATTGTGACAACGTCGTTCAGTTTGTATTTGATTGGAGGTCTTCTGCGATAGTTATACGTCTTTCTAACCTTTAACATATGTTTGAAGTTTTTACTGGACGTCGGCAGATGTCCAAGGTGATTGGTATGGTAGGTGTTCAAAGGGGTATCGTCTTTTTGATGGGTATGCAAACTACTCGGTTTGGCAGTCTTTCTGTTAGCTTTTCGGGCAGCTTGATGAACACTGTTGGATATCCGAAAAGATATAGCAACGGCCAAAATTACAACGAAGAGGTATGCTGCAACACTTATATATGAGAAATATTTTAGAGATAATAGCAAAAGTAACACCAACACAAACACTATAGCACTTTCTTTCACATCTGTCCAATGCATCAATTCGACAACTAGAGAGAAGAAACAGCAACAACTTTCATCATCAGTGTTGTTATCAGGTTCAGCTTCCATGACGTCGGATGCTGTTGAATGTTTCACCACCTTCTCGTCATCGGTGTTGACCATATGCGCAACCAGCTTATCGCACACAGGAATCATCTGTTTCTCATCATCAATATCGCCTTCAAGCAAATCGAAGAATTGTTCCTCATCAATATCACGTTCGATGAAAGGCTCTCTGGGAGAATGGCACATCGGTTTGTCGTCTGTGACCATGATGCAAAGTTCAGCATTCGTAGTTTCGCTTTTAGTAGCCACATCAGATGGAAATAATTGGTTACCGTCAGTTTGGGTTTCTTTCGAGACTAAGGGCGAAATGTCAATTTTAGGGTTTTCTTCAAGTATCGCATAAACGAGTGGTTTATGTGCATCGTCAGACGTCTGCTTCTGAAGATTGGAAAATATCACACCATCGGGTGTAATAGTAAGTTCGGCTTGGTTTATGACATCACATCCTAGGATAATATCAAATATCATGGAGGGATTCGGCACAACGTGTATCTGAGCAGTAAGGTTCTGATCGTCAATGGAAATCGTCGTTTGAAAAGAACCAATGACACGAATTTTTGAATAGCCAAATCCAGTTAGAACACTAATATTCGTTGTTAGCTTTGGTGATCCCAGATGGATCCACGCATTTTCTTTCATGAGAGTCATTTTACTTCCTGTATCAACTAGACATTTTATTTTAGCACCCATGATTCGAACATCTTTACACATTTGATCTAGCGGGGTAGCTTGGTAGATATTATTTACGTCAGTGGCATTATGCAAGGATTTTTGAATGGTTTGTGGACACGTGTCAGATTTATGACCGAATTCAGAACAGGAAATACACTTTGGTCCTCGATGTTTCTCTGGACATAGTCTAGAAATATGACCATTTCCATTGCAATTAAAACACGTGATCTGCTTCGATTGCCTAGGTGTATGAAAGTTTTCGAAATTCGGGTTTGGCTTTTGACTGCTTAATTTCGGGTCGCGCTTGTGGAATCGATTGTTTACGTCAGGAGTATTAGTTGGATGATGGAATCCAGTTGAGGATTGGCTACGGCTTGTTTCATTAAAGACTTCAGTCTTTAATGTTTCATACGAAGATGTTTCATACATCATTAACTTTGTTTTGAATTCGGCAATCGTCTGGCACCCATAGAGTAGAAATTTATTTGCTGGTAAATCAGAAATACCGTTTATACAATAGTCTATAATCGACGCATCATCGATAATACCATTGGCATGGCTAGCTAATTCTCGAATAGCTATAAAATATTCGGAAAGGGTTTCTGACGGACGCATTTTCCGTTGCTGAAGTCGTCTGTGCAATTCGGCACTGTTTATCTTCATGCTAAATTCCTCAAGTAGTGCTTGCTCCCTTTAATGTTTTCCATGTCGTTAGCCCTCTTTGAGACTGGACGAACATTTTCGCGGGGCCTACAAGGTTTCGTTTCACCAGTATGATTTTTTGTTTTTCAGTTAGGGAGGGAAAAAGCGAAAAATTCTCCTCCACGTCCCCGATGAAAGCATTCACACCATATGTATCTTTCCCCGAGAAAGACCTCATCGTCTCTTTCAAGTCGTTCAAAACCAGCCAATAACTTCCGTCTTGACAGCTTTGATGGTTTTCGAAGGGAGGGTTCGGAATCGTCGTCACAACAGCATTTTTGTTTACATGCAGGGGATCCCGTGGGGTGAACGAGTCTCTGTTCTGCTTAGTGTGAGGGTGGATATGTGGTGGGGTCGCGTCCGTGTGCAGTGGGTGTTCTTTTTTCTTCCCATGAACTGAAGCCTGCGATATGGAGGTTTCGGCGTCGTCATCATCATCATCATTGTCCTCCTCTGAAGTATTATTATTACTATTATAATCGTGAAAGTCTTGCACATTCGACAAAAAATTAAAAATTTCGTCGCAAATCTGTTCCTTTGTTTCGGGGATTTCCAAATGCAGGGCATTTCCGATTGCAATTAACTGGGACAAATTAAATGATTCTAGGACTATTTTTTTTCTTTCGGGAACATCAACATTTCAAGGAAATCCCTTGAAAGCTTGAAGCTTTTTTCTGCTGCTTCGATCGAAGGGTTCGGCAAAAATGATGTCATTTAAGAGCTTTATGGTTGATGATTTCGCAAATTTTAGAGTTTGAGCAATGGATGGAATTTCTCCGAGAGAAATCTCCATTATGAGAAAAAGAACTCACCCCGTCTGATGAAAACAAAAAGTCTGCTAAATAATCCAGATGCACACACACAGTATCACACTCGCGTTGGACAGCTTCTCGTCGCGTTTAGGAAATGGGTGTGGGTCATAATCCCGACAGACGAAATCCCGACAAGTCACAATCCCAACAGACGAAATCCCGACAGGTCAAAATCCCGACAGGGTCGAAATCCCGACAAGTCAAAATCCCGACACGGTCAGAATCCCGACAGGGTCGAAATCCCGACAGGTCAAAATCCCGAAAAGTCGAAATCCCGACAGGGTCAAATTCCCGACACGGTCAAAATCCCGACACGGTCGAATTTAAAAATTCAATTTCGCCGTATAATCGCCGCACTTCGCGATTTCTGTCGGGATTTGAATTTCTTACGGCAAGGGGCGTTGGGGCGCCGATGAGAATGATAAATTGCGATCAAATAAATTTTTTAAATTTTAATTTCGCCGTATAAGCCGCACTTCGCGATTTCTGTCGGGATTTGAATTTCTTGCGGCAAGGGGCGTTGGGGTGACGATGAGAATGATAAATTGCGATGAAATAAATGTTTCAAATTTTAATTTCGCCGTATAAGCCGCACTTCGCGATTTCTGTCGGGATTTGAATTTCTTGCGGCAAGGGGCGTTGGGGTGACGATGAGAATGATAAATTGCGATGAAATAAATTTTTCAAATTTTAATTTCGCCGTATAAGCCGCACTTCGCGATTTCTGTCGGGATTTGAATTTCTTGTGGCAAGGGGCGTTGGGGCGCCGATGAGAATGATAAATTGCGATCAAATAAATTTTTTAAATTTTAATTTCGCCGTATAAGCCGCACTTCGCGATTTCTGTCGGGATTTGAATTTCTTGCGGCAAGGAGCGTTGGGGTGACGATGAGAATGATAAATTGCGATGAAATAAATTTTTCAAATTTTAATTTCGCCGTATAAGCCGCACTTCGTGATTTCTGTCGGGATTTGACTTTCTCGCGATTAAGGGCGTTGGGGCGACGATGAGAATGATGAATTGCTATCAAATAAATTTTCTAACTTTAATTTCGCCGTATAAGCCGCACTTCGCGATTTCTGTCGGGATTTCCGTTTGTCGCTGCAAGTGGTTTGTGGCTCATACCATGATCAATGGAGATCAATAATTTGGAAATTCATTTACTTTTCCAACTTGGCGAAAAGCAAAGGATTCAGGGTTGCCTTTTTCTGGCATTTATCGATTTTTCTATCCTCCACAAACACTGCTGTTCCTTATTATTTTCTTTGAGAATTTTTCGAAATTCTTTCTCGCTCAAGTTTCAAATAGACTTAAAATGTCAAATGATATTGCACAAAGTTAGACCGTTTCATGAAGATCTTAATTTAAAATTTTCAAGGTTTTCGAAAGCAATGTAATAGTAGAGAAATATTTTTATTCATATGTATAAAATTACATGTCTTGACAGCTTAATTCACTGATTCATCGCCGAGCCGCAACCACTGAAGGTCAGGCCCGTATCTAGAAATTCCATGCGGGGGGGGGGGGGGGACAAGGTGGTCAAATAATATATTTGGCCATGTTTTACCTTATTTCAATCATTTTCTCTCATTTCGAAGGGACCGGATCCCCAATTCCCCCCTTCTCACTACGAAGCTATAAACATAAAATTCTGTCAATAGTTTTATTTTATACTGTTGAGACTCCCAAAAAAATTTCTTAAAATTCTATCTCTAAGTTGGTCTTAAGGCTTTGAAGAGAGTATGCAAATTGTGTGGTAGTGTAGTTGCATACAGGGTGTCCTTTAAGAGTTAGTACGGCCATTGTCTTCTCAACCATCCGTGGTAGAGATGATTTCAGTTTGAAAAAATGCTCAAAAGGCGTTCAAAAATTACCCTGTACCAGTTTTGAGAGTGAAAACACAGTGTGTAACAAAATAAAAAAATATAAATTTTTAAAACTTCTAATTATAAAGTGACTGCACCGTATCTCCTGAGACCAACAAAAAAAATCTAAGTTGACAAGTACAATGTTCGCCGAGATATTTGAATTCAAAATTCGAAGGAAAGGTGGAAAGGACAGCATAAATTTGGGGAAGGAGCGTTGTCGATTAGTTTTTGCTGTCTTTTCATAACTTTTCTCCAGTTTTCGAATTCAAATATCTTAGCGAATATTGCACTGAGAAACATGCAATTTTTCTGTTGGCATCAGGAGAGACAATGCAACAACTTTCAAATTGGAAGTTAAAGGACGGGAAATCAAAGAAAAATTTAGATTTTTTTGTTTTGAGCCACACACACTGTATTTTCCGAGGATGATATCACTTTCCGCTATCTATACGAAGGTTTCAACGGTTGGCTGATGCGAGATGAAGTTAGGAAGGAAAAATTCACCTGTGCTCTTGCTAGGAATCAAACCCACGTTCTCGAGCTTTCTGGGTGAGCCCACTAGACTACAAAGGCAAAGAATATCAATTTTTCCTTGGAACTTGTATGCGATGAACGGTCGGACCTAACTCAGGCCTCTGGAATCACGAAGTGCGGCTTATACGGCGAAATTAAAATTTGAAAATTTATTTGATCACAATTTATCATTCTCATCGGCGCCCCCACGCCCCTCACCGCAAGAAATTCAAATCCCGAACCGCGGCTTATACGGCAAAATTAAAATTTGAAAAATTTATTTCATCGCAATTTATCATTCTCATCGTCACCCCAACGCCCCTTGCCGCAAGAAATTCAAATCCCGACAGAAATCGCGAAGTGCGGTTTATACGGCAAAATTAAAATTTGAAAAATTTATTTCATCGCAATTTATCATTCTCATCGTCACCCCAACGCCCCTTGCCGCAAGAAATTCAAATCCCGACAGAAATCGCGAAGTGCGGCTTATACGGCGAAATTAAAATTTGAAAAATTTATTTCATCGCAATTTATCATTCTCATCGTCACCCCAACGCCCCTTGCCACAAGAAATTCAAATCCCGACAGAAATCGCGAAGTGCGGCTTATACGGCGAAATTAAAATTTGAAAAATTTATTTCATCGCAATTTATCATTCTCATCGTCACCCCAACGCCCCTTGCCGCAAGAAATTCAAATCCCGACAGAAATCACGAAGTGCGGCTTATACGGCGAAATTAAAATTTTAAAAATGTATTTCATCGCAATTCATCATTCTCATCGTCACCCCAACGCCCCTTGCCACAAGAAATTCAAATCCCGACAGAAATCGCGAAGTGCGGCTTATACGGCGAAATTAAAATTTGAAAAATTTATTTCATCGCAATTTATCATTCTCATCGTCACCCCAACGCCCCTTGCCGCAAGAAATTCAAATCCCGACAGAAATCACGAAGTGCGGCTTATACGGCGAAATTGAAATTTGAAAATTTATTTGATAGCAATTTATCATTCTCATCGTCACCCCAACGCCCCTTGCCGCAAGAAATTCAAATCCCGACAGAAATCACGAAGTGCGGCTTATACGGCGAAATTGAAATTTGAAAATTTATTTGATAGCAATTTATCATTCTCATCGTCACCCCAACGCCCCTTGCCACAAGAAATTCAAATCCCGACAGAAATCGCGAAGTGCGGCTTATACGGCGAAATTGAAATTTTAAAATTTATTTGATAGCAATTTATTATTCTCATCGTCACCCCAACGCCCTTCATCGCGAGAAATTCAAATCCCGACAGAAATCGCGAAGTGCGGCTTATACGGCGAAATTAAAATTTGAAAAATTTATTTGATCACAATTTATCATTCTCATCGGCGCCCGCACGCCCCTCACCGCGAGAAATTCAAATCCCGACAGAAATCACGAAGTGCGGCTTATACGGCGAAATTGAATTTTTAAATTGGACAGTGTCGGGATTTCGACCGTGTCGGGATTTTGACTTGTCGGGATTTCGACCCTGTCGGGATTTTGACCTGTCGGGATTTCGACCCTGTCGGGATTTTGACCTGTCGGGATTTCGACCCTGTCGGGATTTTGACCTGTCGGGATTTCGTCTGTCGGGATTGTGACTTGTCGGGATTTCGTCTGTCGGGATTGTGAACGGAACCCTTAGGAAATGTCTCTACACTCGTCATTTATCTAGGGGATGGTTGGCTTGAAAGGGCGAGCCCCCAAATGTGGGGAATGCTCACATTAATACAACTAAAAGGGATACTAAGGTAGTTTATTATGTTGATCCTGATTAAATAAAAACAGAATAATACAACAAAAGCGTCAGTGTGGGAGGCCACGTCTGGTCTCACCCACGTACACGTCGACGTCTGCGTCTCTCAACTCAGTATACATCGTCAGAGGGCGCTCGTATTTTACCGTGAAAGATAGGACGTCTTCCTTCCTACAATAGTGAATGCATAAGAAAATCCTTGTGATTCTTGAAGCGGACCAATAATCTCAAGATGAACATGTTCAAAGCGTTAGGTTGGAAGTTCAAATGAACCCAGCTGGTTGTATGTCTGTGAACTTTTACTTTTTGGCACGGAATACAAGACTTGAACCATCTGGTGACATCTTTATTGACCGAGGGCCAGACAAATTGGTCTGTGACCAGTTTGGTAGTGGGTCGGGTTTAAGGGTGTGATAAGTTGTGCACCACCTGGAAAACCTGGTAAGGGAAGTCCTTTGGAACGTAAGGTCTGACTTTCCCAGAAGAGACATCGCAAGTCCAATGAAGTTCGTTTCGATTACAAGTTCATTAGCTCCGCATCTGTTTCTTGGGCTTCCGCTATTTCAGTGTAATTGATGGAACACGGTGTTGTGTAATTTTCTCAATTCGCGATAGAGCATCTGCAACCGAATTTTCTGATCCCTTAATATGATGTATGTTATCGTAAATTGGGAAATATATTCTGTCTGTTTTGCATCGGTGATAATTTTTCCGATTTTTGTCGAAATGCATATATTAACGATTTGTGATCAGTTAGGATGCTAAATTGTCGACCTTCCAACATATATCTAAAATATTTTATTCTAGCAAATATAGCAAGCAATTCTCTATCATAAGCGCTATAGTTTTTTTTCGGAAAGTTTCCGAGAGAAAAAACCAAGGGGTTTTAGTGTCTGTTCCACCTGATTCAAGGCTCCCCCATGTCTACATCTGAAGCATCAACGCTCAAGATCAATTGAGCTGTTGGAGATGGGTGTACTAAAAGTACAGCTTCGACTAATTGATGTTTACAGTCCTCGAAAGCTGTAGAGGCCTCGTCGGACCAATCAATTTTGTGATTTGAATTTTTAGTTGAGCCCTTTAAAAATTCTGTCAAGACATTTTGTTTTTCCGCGGCTCGTGGCAGGAACCTTCTGTAAAAACTTACCAGTCCTAAGAACCGCCTCAACTCTTTTAAGTTGCTAGGTTTATGGCATTCTAAAGTGGTCTGGACTTGATACCCTTTTCATTTATTACATGACCCAAGAATGCCAATTTTTTAAGACCTAACTTGCATTTAGAGGCATTAAGTTTGATACCATATTTGTTTGAGCGATTGAATAGCAATTCCAAGTGACGAAGATGTTCCTCAGCGTCCTTAGAAAAAACTAGAATGTCATCAATATAAACAAAGCAAAAATCTAGGTCTTTTAAAAACCTCATCCATGAATCTTTGGAACGTCTGAGCTGCATTGCAGAGTCCAAAATTTAGGAATGGGAACTCGTACAGCCCAAATGGCGTGATAACTGGAGTTTTAGGAATATCTTCTTCACGTACTGGAATTTCGTGGTAAGCTCGAAAAATATCTAGTTTAGAAAATATTATCTTATCATAAAGCGCGTGAGGAAAATCTTATAAGTGGGGAATCGGGTACCTGTCAGGGACTGTCTGAGCATTTAGCTTCCCCTAATCTCCCACCGGACGTATACCACCAGCTGGTTTATCCACGTCGTGTACGAGCGATGCCCAGGGGCTCTTTGATGGCCTACAAATGCCTGTTTCTAACATGTATTTAAATTCTTTTTTGACTAAATAAAATGTTTTAGGATGCAGCCGTCTGACTTTACAATGAACAGGTGGCCCTGTTGTCTGGATATGATGCTCCGTAGAATGTTTAACTTCCTTAAAATCGATTGTCGGATTTGTGATATCTGGATATTTTCTCAGGATGTCGTGATATGGAGAAAATCCGTCCATTGTTTTCACCGCGGCTTGAGAGCAAGGCTTGGAATCATCTCCAGGCGACTTTCTTCCGGCGATAAGTTGCCATCGTTGGCACACTCTGGTTCGGTGTTGTTCTGCTGGGTTGTCGCTGTTCTGGAAAATTCTGCCAGGCGGCGTTCGTTGTTGTAGCGCGTCTTTTCAAACAGTCATACAGCCATTTTGTCGTTTGTGCTTGTTCCGAGTGTTTGGATTACATTTTCGTCGCTGGTCAGGTTGTATTGTTCCTTTTTTTTCCCTTTATTTAAACAGTGCCTGTATTTTATTTATACCCTGATCGCTTTATTATTTAAACAACGGTCCGGGCTTTATTTAAACCCAGATCGATTTATTATTTAAACAACGGTCCGGGCTTTATTTTAAACAATGCCCGGGTTTTATTTAAACCCTGATCGATTTATTATTTAAACAACGGTCCGGGCTTTATTTTAAACAATGGTCGGGTTTTATTTAAACCCTGATTGATTTATTTTTATCCACAGTTTTATTTTTTAAACAATCCAGAGCTTATTTTTGTTTATACCATTTGTTTTTATTGTTTTTTGCTGTTTTCTATGCTGGCGATTTTTTTTTCTGGCGCACGTAGTGTCTGGCGGCTTTTTCTCGGACCGTTGGACATATTTGGCGTCGGAAAAAAAGTCGCCAAAAATCGCCAACCTGTCCCTTATACCAAAGCTGTTCCCGAAGTATTGTAGGAAATCAGCGCTTATTATGGGTACAGATACCTCAGCAATCACAAAGTTCCATTTGAATGATCTACGCAAGCCCAAGGAAAGGTGCAAAAGGGTTGGGCCGTATGTTTTTATTTTGGAATGGTTGGCTGCAAAAAGTACTAGACCGGTGTCTCCATGAGCACCTTTTCGTAGTGGTATACACGAAACATCACTTTCTGTGTCGATCAAGTAGCTACAATTTGTTTGTCTGTCGTATACCTTTAACCGATGCCTGATACTCAGACCATGGCCCCCACAAGGGGTGGGCTTATAAGGCTCCAGCCCTGGGGCCCGGGAGGATTTTAATCATTTTTTTGTTTTTTCACGCTATAAATTCATCATAAAGGAAGCCCCGTGAAAGTCTGGTCAGGGGGCCCGTAAATGATCCCATTCTAGGTGCCCTGCTTCAGGATGTGGGGGCCATGACTCAGACCCTTATTTTAGCCACTACCTGTATCCGTACAGGCCACAGAGTAATAATACTATAGAGTGCGCGCGAGGGGTTACAATGTGAAGCAAAGATCCGGAGTCACGTGACTCCAGTCGAAAGGCTGGTCAGGGAATCTCGCTGGCAATGCTTTCCTTATGGCTACTCGTATGACGATCTACACGCGCTGTCTTATTTTTGATTAGAATGGCCAACACTTGCGCAGCTTTCGGATGTTCTGAGCGGTTTAGGAAAGGGGGACCAGTATCCTTTCACAAGGGAATACTTTTTTGCTTATTCCCCTTCTTATAAATTAAAAATTGGAATATTAAATTGACAATTCAATGGATTTCTGACGTAATCTCAGTTTTTAACGACTCCATTTTGGATTTAATTCAATTAAAGTTCCAAGTTTTGGTAAAATTCAAATGTCATGAATCATTATTAAATGTTTTAATAGAATTTTTGGCAATAAATGATTGAAATTGTGAGTTTTATGAAGTTTTAACTGAAATATACGTCTCCGCAAGATTTGGCGAGATTTGGCGAGCTAGTGAGTTCATTCGACTTTTGCTCAACTTGGAAGAAAATATGCTTTTCAGGAGGAGAAATTTATGAAAAATATTCTATTTAAATAGAATGTGAGGAAAACTCCCCCCCCCCCACTCTAGACAATTGCAGTTTTTGCATAAAAATGCATAACAACCTCTAAAAATATTAGTATTTTTACCCCTCTTCACACCTGAGATAAAACTATTACAGAAAAGAAATTTTTTTATTCATTAATTTATGTTTGTTGTATGTGAAATTGCCGCTTCAAACAAGAAAATTAATTATTCAATTGATTTTTTGAGTCAATATCTGTACTAAGACCTGAAGTCATATATTGTGTACCTCAGATGTTATCTTGAAAAAGAATCATTCTAAAAACGATTTAATACCTTAAATTAAGATTAACATATGCATACTTTTGGAGCGAAGAGATTACATATGTCATATATATATATATATATGACGTATATATATGTCATATGTATATATATGTCATATATATATATATATATATATATATATATATATGACGTATATATATGTCATATATATATATATATATGTGACGTGTGTAAATATTATATCCTAAAATATTATATATATATATATATATATATATATACACACTTTAAATTATTACATATATACTCTACATGGAATTTTAATTCTTATAATTTAGAGAAATTGATGATGAGATTCTGTAATTTTCTTGAGTAAAATGTATTTCAATCCTGAAATTTTATGTAAGTGTTTACAGTTTTGTGCGATGAGGTTATAAAAGGTTTTTCAGGAATGTTAGAAATGAAACTTTTTCTTATTGTTTGAATATTATTTCATGACTGAATATGGTATGAGTGCGAATGTGTTACATTACATAACATAATATGATGCATTATAATTAATTATACATTAATTATGAGTATATAGAGTAATTGTAATGTTCTGAAAAGATATATTTTTGTTTTAATAACCCCTAGTATAAATAAATTTTCGAAATTAAAAGCGACAAAGTGAATGAAGAGAATATTTAAAAATATAAATGAATTCGGCTTTACAACATATACGTTGTTCCGTTTACCAATATTTGTTTATTTTATAGAATTTATTTTTTCAAATCTGATACTCCCTAAATATTTCACATAAAAATGAGTGAAATTCATTGAAAAAATGAAGGAAAGTTTTCATCAACTTGATCGAATTGAGTCAAATTTCGTTACAGCAACATCCTAGCTTCTGCGAAAACGCGCCAAATGTAATAGCGCAGAACCTGTTCTTTCCCCGACAATACTGCTCATCTTTTCTTCACGTTCGACAAGTTTTATGAATAGCGTGCGCGGTCTATTTATATCTTAAGTCTATGGTACAGGCAGTGGCCGCTACTCGTTTCCCTGAGACAAAGAACACGGTTGTTTGCATTTGAAAGAAGAAGCACCGAAACGGTCATGATAATAACAGAGGCCATTGTTTGGGTTCTTAGCATGAGGAAATCGGTGGCCCGAACCACTGTGGTTTCTGTTGTGAGACCAATGACGTTTATTTTTGAAGCGAGATCGGTTTCTTTCCCTAGACAATCGCTCTACTTGCAAGCTTAAGTTTTCAATTTGTTTTTGCAAGGAAACCAAATTAGTGGACGACACAGCGGTCAGTTCTGACTCTGGCGGATTTACTGAATAAACCGTAGGTTCTCCGGATATCTCATGGATTTCGTCAGCTAAAATGGCTAATTGGGATAATTCCTTTCTCGAAGCCGAAAGGATGGTTTGAATTTCAGACGGTATTCTTTGTACAGCCAAAGATTTTTAAAAAAATCATCGTTTAAATTATCTTTTGCCAATTCCCGCATTTGCCGCAGTAAAAATGATGGTTTTTTATCCCCTAATTGTAGGTCACTGAGCAATTTTTTTTTATTTCCCGACTTCGGAGTCAGTGAACTCGGCTATGAGCCGTTCTTTCAGAGCTTCGTATTTGTTTGTGTCAGGGGGCCCATAAAGTAAATCATTCACATAACTATAAGGGTTTCTGAATCAACCGACGCAACTAAACTAGCGAATTTTGTTCCGTCTTGTGTGATGCCTGACATAACGAAAGCTGATTCGACCTGAAAAAACCATAACCTCATGTTTTGTTTCCAAAAGGGGGGGGGGATTCGTAACGCGACACGACTGATTTGCGGAGGATCAGCGTTATCTACCGGCATGTTTATGAAAAATATGTGTGCGGATGCTCGCAAAAGAAGAAATATAATACACTAACCTTGTATACGTTCTTGTATCGTTGTATTCGGCAGAGGAGAGTTCGTCGCCTTGTTTAGCTTTCAATCCAAAGAGTAAATAAATACACAAATATACAGTGAGACGAAGTTTTCTCGGTTCCTCTTGCGATCGGCATTTTGCTTGGTAGATTTCGAACTTTCTTGAATAATCCAAGGTTAAAATTTTGAAGCACATATGGCTTGTTAGTTCAGCTTGTTTTGGGGTTGCATGAGTTTAAAGTTATAGGGGTCCACCACTGACGCATTTTGATAGCGTACTTTGAAATTGAAATTTAACACAATTTATTTTACAGGAATATTAAACATTTTAAATATAATAACGAGCTGCTTCATACGACCGACTGGTCTCGAGATAGTTAAGAGAGTGAGTGAGTGTCCTTATCTTTTGTCGCTTACTAGACTAGGCAGGTGCAGGAGTTCGCCACACGTACATTACCGGCTACATGTACCATTGACTCACATCAATAGTTTGGACGAGGTTAAATTTGAAGAAAATGTCGAGAACTCTATTGTTAATACCATGGTTTCCCGAGAGGGACTACATATTATACCAGTCTATGCCGGGTAAATTCCAATCGGCAGCTGTAATTAAAAGGTGTGAATTATAATCGGTTCAGAACTGTTTCAAGTTCGATGAAGTAGAGAGGGTCCGATGCAGGAGGTATGTAAGGTTATCGGCACACTACGGTTCGGCGGGTGCTGTTGATCTTATCAGCAACCGTGGAATTTCGCGTGAAACACACACTGCTGTTAGCAACCGGGGTTTTTTATATTTTAATGTCACGTGACAT